>NW_012106575.1:1029916-1045680 GCF_000951045.1 Mandrillus leucophaeus
ATCCTCTTCAAGAACAATCTATTTTGAATTTTTTAGAGTGTCAGACACAGCAGACATGAAAACCAGAAGTGAAAAAGGCTTGACATCAAGTTACCACTTGAGGACAAAACTCCCCAACACTCATTTTTTTTTTTTTTTTTCTTATTTTGTTGTGGACTTGGGTGAAATGGAATAGCACATCAGCAGCCCTGAAACCAGTGTTGGAAAAATCTCTGAATTAGATGAGCTCTCAAGGCCCCTTCTATCAAGGTGACTGTGTACATTTAAAAAATTTAGGTGGTTTGTGGACACAAGTGGGTAACCTAGAAGTCACAAATTATACCCAACTCGGAATTAGCACCGTGAAATATCTGGTCCTTACTATGAATCAACAGAACTTGGCTTTCTGAGGAGGAAAGTAGATAAAATATAACCAGAAATGGAAACTCATTTTTTTAAAGTGACATATATCACATCAACTATCAAGAGAAAAATGTGCAGTATGAAGAAAAGAGAATTAAGCTGACTGTCAGGAGATGTGAGTTTTAGCCCTCACTCTGTCTAAAAACTGGTGATTTAGGGAAAACTACTCAATATTTGAGGTCTCAGTTTGCTCATCTGTAAAATGAATGGGTTGATCCAGAGGCCTTCCCTCCATTTTTTTTTTCATAGGGGGAAAAAAAGCCCTTGACAATTACCTTGGAAAGCAGTGCCTGCATCAAATAAAAATCCATGTACCATCTGCTACTGAAAGAAAAAATTAAACGTGTTTCCTTACATCAACCACCCATTTGTATGAGGAATGCTGGATCCAAGCTGCTATTATGATTTACATTAAACATTCTGGGATGCATACATTGGAACTGTAAGTGATGGGGGGAAGGGTTTGGTTTCTCTCATCTGCTTTACATGGCTAGAGATTATTCCATGATTTATATGTAGGTCACTGAATGAGTGTTCTGCTAAACAGCCTATGCAAATGACCATGCACCAATCACTTAAAATAATTAGGAACTTATAAAATGACCATATGTAGTCATTATGAATAATTACATTAAATCGCAAAGGAAACTTCTCTCCTATCCCTCCCCCTGCATCCTGAAGGGAATCTGAGCAATAGAGAAGCAGCAGGTAATTAAACACCATTTTTTTTTTTAAAGTATGCAGTGAAGGAAAGCCATTTCCTGTAGTGTGAGAATGCCTCATGTTTGTATTAGCCTGGTTTGAATGCCTTCATGGTAAAACAAAAACAAAAACAAAAAAAATCACGAACAGAAAGACAACACACAACATGGAACAATGTGAAGAGCTCTGAGAGGACCGAAAAGTCCCAAGCCTTTTCCAAGCAATCCCGCATCAACTTCTCCAGGTAGTGGTGGGAAGAACCTAGGGAACACTTTCCAGTCTACGACCCATTTAACAGTACAGCTCATCCCATGCTTCCTAAACTTGTAGTTCAGTCATTTCAAATGTTATGGAGCAGTGTGTTGACTCCTGTTTGGTAGAAATTCCTTAGCATGCTTCATTACCTAACCAATAAAGCAATCTGGTGGAGTTATTGAATCATACACCGCTTGCTGTATTACCACCCTCTTGTTTTTATCTCCGTATGTGATCACTCCCCTGGACTACTGCTCAAGAGGGAGATATATGTTTCATAACCTTTTTTAAAAAAAACTAATTCCCATCAGCTATACCAGACCTCCACTTTAACACACCACCTTGTCCTAACCAAAGCAAACAACCAGCCAAATCCACACACCAACATAAATCTAAAATGAATCATGGAAACGAATGTTTCTTGCTGTGTTATTTTAATTTAATATACTCTAACAACAGGGTGAAAAGATGGCCAATGCACTATTTTCATTTCCTACAGAGCAAGTTATAATACTTTGGCTCAAGATTTCTTTTTTTTTTGCTTGAGAGTAAAGCTTTCAGTTTGCTCTTGTGAAGAATAAGTAATTTCAAAACAGAGGAAAGGGCCAAGAGTTGACATGTAGACAGGTCAGTAACAAAGACTTAGAAATGTTTGGAAATGGCCAAAATGTCAAGACACTCAGGAATACCAACAACGTCCACTGAGACACTGAGATAAAGGGATATTTCTCTCGGAGAATTCTGTATTAAGAACAGGTAAGAAAGTCCTGCCCCCTACAGGGAACCTATAGAGTCCCATCAATCTCAATGGAATAAAATAATATTTTGAGAAAAAAATTCAATTTCTCCAATCAAATTTCATTTTAAAAATTGTATGTAAAATCTAACCCTAACAGGGGGACCACATTTCTACTCCAAACGGTCCACTGGAATATTCTTAAAATTAACAAACAGTACCTTTTAAAAAATTATACTGTTTGATCAACAGGATCATCTTACCTGTTTTAATTTCTGGGGTTCTTAAAAAAAATAACACCCACATCAGGTGACAGCAGGTGTATCATGAACTTTTGTGTGATCTGGCAGATAACATCCAAGTAGCTAACAGATGTACAGCATCATCGCTTCTATTATTATTATTTTCAGATGGAGTCTCGCACTGTCGCCCAGCCTGGAGTGCAGTGGTGCAGTCTCAGCTCACTGCAACATCCACCTCCTGGGTTCAAGCAATTCTCTGCCTCAACCTCCCTGGTAGCTGGGATTACAGGCACCCTCCACCACACCTGGCTGTTTTGTATTTTTAGTAGAGACAGGATTTCACCATCTTGACCAGGGTGGTCTTGAGCTCCTGACCTTATAATCCACCCGCCTCGGCCTCCCAAAGCACTGGGATTACAGGCGTGAGCCACTGTGCTGGCCCATCACTTCTTTTCTTATCCTCTTCAAGAACAATCTATTTTGAATTTTTTAGAGTGTCAGACACAGCAGACATGAAAACCAGAAGTGAAAAAGGCTTGACATCAAGTTACCCTAGATAGCATTGTTACATGAAGGCTTTTTGCAACCCTGACTTGGTAGTAGGAGGCTGAGTACTACATGGCATTGAGTGTACATGGGGACATCTCACAGTTTTTAATCTTTAGATGAAATTGAAAATAAAATTTTTGGTGGTAGATGATACAAAAATATGGAATTCATCTCACCCCAGTCTTTCTGGAAGGTGTGAACAAGTTGACCTTTAATTATATATTTAAATCTCCCTATTTGCCAAATCAAAAATACACATAATTCTGTATAAAGATATGCAATTATAGAATCCTAAAATGCTGAAAGGACCTGAAAGTGTCCTTAGGGATCATCCCGAGCAAAGTTTTCCAAACTTTAGATGTATTTGTGTAATCTTCACGATTCTCACAATATCTAAATATCACCCATATTTATAATTCTCCAGTAGTGCTTTAGAATTGACCTTGTTTTGTTATTACCTTAACTACCTGCTAAGAAAGAACATACATAAAAAGCACAGTTTCAATCTTTTTCTATTTATATGATATAATTAATACCACCATTAAAATTTATTTAGGTATTATCAGTAATATACATGATAGTTTGTGAAACACAATTCAGGGTAAAATCTTTCATTTTTCAAGTAGGAAAACAGAACTCCAGAGTTCAAAGTTACACTATAAATTCACGACACATTTGGGAATAGAATTCGGCTCTCCTAAGTTCCAGTCTCCAGTTCTCTCTCTCTTTCTCTCTGTGTTAGATAACTTAAGAATATAAAGTTACTAAACAAAAGTTACTTAATTCTTAAAAGTATTGAAGCAGTACCACCTTCCTGGAGGTATGACTGTGTACACACAGGGATGCCACTCAAGGGGTCCTGCACTTGGTTTGATGCTCTATCTTTCTTTAATTTGAGACAGAGTCTCACTGTTTCCCCCAGGCTGCAGTGCAGTGGCGCGATCTCTGCTCACTGCAACCTCCGCCTCCCGGGTTCAAGCGATTCTCCTACCTCAGCCTTGCGAGTAGCTGGGACTACAAGCGTGCACCACTACACCTGGCTAACTTGTTTGTATTTTTAGTAGAGACGGTGTTTCACCATGTTGGCCAGGCTGGTTTCAAACTCCTGACCTCAAGAGATCCACCCCCCTTAGCCTCCCAAAGTGCTGGGATTACAGGTGTGAGCCACTGTGACTGGCCTGATGCTCTACTTTTGCCGTCTTGAAATTCTTAACGATTTTTTAGGAAGGGGCCCTGAACTTTCATTTTCACAGGGCTGCACCTATTAGACAGCCAGTCCTGCCTGGAAAGAGAGAGAATTTGATGCAAAATATTTTAAAATTAATAATCAATAACTAATCATACATAATGAACGTATTAAAAAAGAGAAGCAACTTCCATGCAGCTGAGTCCATGGCAGCTGGAAACTCCTAGCATCTTCTCCCAACTCTATAAAGATAGACAAGAACAGGCCGGGTGTGGTGGCCCACGCCAGTAACCCTAGCACTTTGGGAGACTGAGGCAGGAGGATCTCTTGAGGTCACGAGTTTGAGTTCAACCTAGCCAAGATAGCAAAACCCCATCTCTACAAAAAATACAAAAATTAGCCAGGCATGGTGGTGGTGTGCTTGTGGTCCCAGCTGCTCAGAAGGCTGAGATGGGAGGATCACCTGAGCCTGAGAGGTGGAGGATGCAGTGAGCCAAGATCATGCCAATGCACTCCAACCTGGGTAACACAGTGAGACCCCATTTCAAAAAAACAAAAACAAAAAGAGAAAGATAAACAGGAACAAATAAACCACACAAATACCATACCTTTACCATAATTTGATGATACACATAAAACTATAAAGTTAAATAACTGTGATTTGAAAATAAATACCACCCTTTAGCAGAACTGTTTTCCTATTTCCCATCCTGAGCTTTTGACAAGAATAGGAGGGTCTAGAGACACAGGAGAGGAAGAAGAAAGAGGGATGGACAGCCAAGACTGAACTGAAATCACATCCACCATACACATGAAAACAATGACAGACAAAACAGGAAGCTCAGAGTCCTAACTACAGTAAAGAGACTTAAAAACGTGTGCTGAATTGGAGAAGGCAGTGTTGCGAAAACAATGGTTCGGGGGAATAGAAGGTGATTAGGAAAGGACAACCACACTTTGCAGACTATGATACAAACAAAACAAAAAGAACAATGGAGGGGACCAGGCGCAGTGGCTCACCCATGTAATCCCAGCATTTTGGGAGGCCAAGGTGGGTGGATGACCTGAGGTCAGGAGTTCAGACCAGCCTGGCAAACATGGTGAAATCCCATCTCTACTGAAAATACAAAAATTAGCCAGGCATGGTGGCGGGTGCCTGTAATCCCAGCTACTCGGGAAAATGAGGCAGGAGAATCGCTGGAACCCTGGAGGCAGAGGTTGCAGTAAGCTAAAATTGTACCACTGCATTCCAGTCTGGGTGACAGAGCAAGAGTCTATCACAAAATAATACTAATACTAATACTACTAATAATAGAATACAATAAAATCCAGAATCTAAGAGTCACATTTAAATCAGAACAAGAAAATTCATAGCATGAAAAATTTCAATAAAATAGAAAAATATAAATAAGTTTATTAAATCTCCAACTCAAAAATTTAGAAAAGTAACAGTGAATTCAAACAAACAAAAAAGCTTCAGAAAGGATTCATAAAGATAAGAAATCAGTAAATTAGGGAAGACCAGAAATCAGTAAGTTAGGGAAGAGAATAACTATAGATCTAATTAATAAACCAAATCATGTTTTGAGGATATTTTTTGAAAATAAGAAAAAAAGGTAGCTAACTACTTAATGAAGAAAAAGGGGGAGAAAGCACAAAGACAGAAAATAAGAAATTACAAGGGGATAACCATTAAAACAGAAGATTTTTTTAAAAACTATAAGAGACTACTTTGCAGACTTCTATGCAAATTAATGTGAAAATTCGAAGACATGGAGAAAATGAAAGAAGAAAAGGATGAAAAATGGGCAAGAGAAACAGACAACTCGTACCAATGCATACAAATGTAAAAATGTCTTTTATGCAAAGATGGGCACTGAGTCAAATAGTCCCCATTGTCTATGGATACAGAAAATGGTGCCTATTGAGTCCAATAACTTGCTTAAATTTGCATAACCAGCATAGGTAATAACTGAGAATGAAATGACTGCTTCTGTCTAAAATACCAACTCGACACCATTAGTGTTTCTCTTGCCTTCAACACACTTCAGTTTCTTCGTCTTAAAAATTGTAGACTTGATATTAACAACACCTAGGACCCCTTAACATTTTAACATTCTGGAATACATCCCAAAGCGGAACCTCACCACCCTGAAGACAAGGTCTTATACCAGTGGCTATAAATATCATCTGCTGTATTTAAGTTCTGGTGAACCATGGTGGTCATGGCTTGGGAAATGACGCAATGACATTCATCTTGTCACGTCCATTTCATGACTTGCAGTCTTTAAACCTTAACGTTTTTTTCTCAGGAACGCTCTACCCGCAAGCAGTGGGTCATGCAGTAATTTTTCACCAAAATCCTAATCTGCTAAATTCAGGGAGGTGGTTTAATAGCTTCCCATAGGAAGTTTCACGACATCCGTATTTCTATACAAGAGGAGAACCATCTTCAGACTGGGTCCATCCAGAAGTGACTTTTCAGGGAATAAAACCACATAGATAATGTCAGGAAGAACTCGGGAAGTTGGCTTGGGGATGCTGAGTTCTTAGAGCAGAGAGTTAGCTACAGAGTGATAATACTTCTTCTCAAAAGTGGGGTGATGCTATTTTAGGACATAAGATGGAAACTGGCACATTGTATGATATCACAGAAGCATCTTTAGAAAAATCAGTGCGAGGCAAGGATGCGGTGGCTCACACCTGTAATCCCAGCACTTTGGGAGGCTGAGGTGGGTGGATCACGAGGTCAAGAGATCGAGACCATCCTGGCTAACACAGTGAAACCCCATCTCTACTAAAAATACAAGAAGTTAGCTGGGAGTGGTGGCAGGCACCTGTAGTTCCAGCTACTCAGGAGGCTGAGGCAGGAGAATGGCGTGAACCCCGGAGGCGGAACTTGCAGTAAGCCGAGGACAAGCCACCACACTCCAGCCTGGGCGATGAGTGAGACTCCGTCTCAAAAAATAAAATAAAATAAAATAAATCAGTGGAGCACCGGTGTCCAAAGCCGGCTGACTATTTTCAGACAGAGAATAATAATTATTATGAAACTAGTTACAAGGTAGGTAGTTGCCTCACTAGCTTATGTTGAACCTGAATAAAATACTCTGCAGATGGTGGGGAATTTTGGAAAAGGGACATTCTATTCAAATCAGAACAGGTATGATGCAGCAGACCTCACTGGCTTATTTATTTATTATTATTATTATGATTATTTTAGATGGAGTTTTACTTTTGTTGCCCAGGCTGCAGTGCACTGGCATGATCTTGGCTCACTGCAACATCCGCCTCCCAGGTTCAAGTGATTCTCCTGCCTCAGCCTTCCGAGTAGCTAGGATTACAGACATGTGCCACTACGCCTGGTTAATTTTGTATTTTTAGTAGAGACTGGGTTTCACCACATTGGTCAGGCTGGTCTCGAACTCCTGACCTCAAGTGATCCACATGCCTCAGCCTCCCAAAGTGCTGGGATTATAGACATAAGCCATCGTGCCCGGCCTCAGTGGCTTATGTTTCACCAGTTGTTTAGTAACGACAGATTGGCTATTAATATTAAAACTTCTCTCTATAGTATCGAGTTATGCTTATGTTAACTTTATAGAATATAAATATACTTCTATTTCAGTAGACTTGGATTAAGTTGTAGTACGGAGGGAGACTAAGTCCTTTACAACTGCAGGTTTTGGGGATTAAGCCAGCAGAAGCTCCATGCTCATTTGCAGCTTGGTTTAATCAATGGAATGCTACCATCAGGAATCACTCAGCGATGCAATCTCTTTCATCTTGTCATAACGCATCTTCAGAACCCGGCCTTCAAGGTGACAGTGGATGGAGAACAGAGACTGTGAAGTCTCGCAGGTGGTTTATGGCTCAATCTGGAAGTGGCACAAATTAATATACTTTACACCCACTTTCTATTGTCCAGAATACAGTCACATAACTTCAGCTTAACCATAGGGAGGCTCCAATTCACACTCTACCTATATTTACTTCCTGTATTTACTTCCACATCTAGCAAAACTCAACACACATGTTCCTTTCAAGATTTAAAATCGCCATCACCCATGCAAGGGGAAACATAAAATAGTTTTGGAAAACACATGGCATTGTGGCTACTTCAGACATTAATCATTTCACTGTTTCTGCATAAAATCCTGAGTTGAAAGAACTTCTTTTTGTGCTGTTATTGACGAGTACCCGAACATGGCAGGACCAACCTGGCTTTTACTCTTAAGATTCTGCTGCCTAGAATGGGCAGATCAGTTAGGGAACTGCATAGAGAATGCTGCCTCCTTTATCCAGCTTATTTCTGTACAAGCGTGCTACATACGACCTTCACTCCACACATCTGATAAATGTTTCATCAACGTTTCTTGGAGAGCGCTCAATTGGGGCAGGAAATCATTGCATCTTGGTGAAGGTACATTCTATGAGGGATGCTTTCTTTTCACGTATTCAAAATTCAAAGGAACTAATACATTTCTGACATTCCAACCTGAGCCCCAAAGCAGGAAGGTTTTAGTGAGATGGGTGACCTGTGCGGGGGGAGACACGGTCATCTCACTTTCAGATAAGGTCCCTAAGAGTCAATAAGTCTTTTTTTTTTTTTTTTTTTTTTAAGTAAGGTCTCACTCTGGCTAAGCAATTCTCTTCCTTCTGGTCTGAAATATGCTATCCTCAAATCAATTCCCTACCCTTTTAGTCAATTGTGACCATGATCCTCGATGTGACCTCATGTCCACTTCCATTGGGTGGAGTTTCTTTAAGTATCTCATTTCCAACAGTTTAAGGAAAGAGCTAGATGTGAGTACCACAGTGCCAGGGTCCCCACTCAGGGAAAACAGACCTTTGTTGACCTACTTGACCTCTAAATGGGTACAGACCACCACTCATTCTCCTCACCCCCTTCATAAGGACCAGGGGAACCAGCTTTGTCCTTATTATTAATTTTTGGAGAGGTTTTTGGCTTATTGTTTCCTTTTGAAGATCTCTGAACTCTATCTGAAATGTTCACGGCTACAGTCTTTTCAGGGGCTACACAGCTCTTTGTTGTTATTTTTCTGCTTTTTCCCTGTAAAAGTGTTTCTTCCACTTGATCTACCTCCTGAAAAATGATGCACGAAGCCCAAAGGTACGAGGAGAATAATGCTGTCTGGGAAAATGGGGACTCTGATCATTGTGCAGGCACCTTGTGGGCCTTGGTGTCGTGGGAGGAATTATAACTAGTGGTTAAGAGACCTCAGAGCCAAAAAGTCCTGGCTCCTGGCCAGGCCCATACTTGTGAGGGTCCAGTTCTGACCCTCTTCTGACACACCCCTCCCCAAGGAATGAGGAGTCCACAGGGTGATGGGAATGGTTGCCTGGCCGGCCCCCGAACTTCATTCATTCAGGGGGACCCAACGTCATGCAGACTTTTGCCAAAGTGACTAAGCCCACTCCAGGCCCTGAACAGGCTTCTGCCCCAGCTACATTCTCCCCAGTGCAGACACCACCAATTGTGTGTGTCTCTAAGTTCAAGATGGCGTGTTTAAGGAGCAGCTATTTGGAAGGGTGGTCAGTTGGTAAGTGCCACCTGAGAAGTCACATGCATGTACACAAGGTCCCTCAGTCACAGTGCCATTTTTTGTAAATGCTAAGGGAAGCCTGAGGAGCAGCATCAGTTTTAGAGTCTAATGGACTTTGAGTCTCATTCTAGCTCTGCCACTTACTAACTCTGTATTCTAAAGCAAGTTGTCATCCTGCTGTCATTGTTTCCTGCATTTGCTTTGGTATCCTCATCTGGAAAATGATGACAACAGTAGTGGAATTGGTATTTCATATTCATATATTAAACTGGACAGTGGCTATAACATGCTCGCATGGAACCTGGTACATGGAACGTGGAACTAAGTATTAGGTAAGTGTTTCTGATGGTTACTGTGCAGGTGGAAACAAAGGAAAAATATCATATTTAATGGAAAACTTGTCCCCACATGTTGAAGCTTTTATTTAAGTGGTAAGAGGAAATATGGCTGAATGTGCTTTGGTGAAGGTAGGATGGAAAGGTGTTGTCCAGATATAAATGGCTTTTATTGCCTATTGTCTAGTCTAGATTCTTCCTAAGGATCAATGCAGTTTTGCCCAACCTAGAAACACTGACTTCTCTTTAGCAAGAATAACTCCACTCTCTCAAAGCTCTATACCTAGGGCTACTGGGAAATTTGCTGAACCACAGAGATGACTGGAGAAATGAGATGGTTTATGGCCCACTGTCCATGGTGTTTAGAATAATTGTTGTTTTTTTTTTTTTTTTATCAACTCTTAGTTATGAAGAGACTGGGAGATTTCCTCAAATTCTCTCCTCTGTCATTTTTTTCTCCAGAGCAGACAAGATCTGGTAGATCTCTTTGTTCAGAAATGAAATTTAACACTAAATTTAATAATGAATATTTTTGGAAGGAACCACGACCACTTTCTAAAGTCACTATTTCCTAAGAGTAATCTATTTTATGTTAAATGCCTATGTTTTTTCACTCAGAAGTGCAACAAATCAATGTCAGTGCCAACCATGAGTATATCCAAGGAAGAAAGATCCCTATATGAGCAGTTAAGAAATATTGCTTGTGCTATTTTTCAAGCAACTTAGAAAAGTGCTTGGTGACAACTCCAGCCCACCGTCATTTAGCTCTTGTGCAAGTCTTTCAACTTCTACCCATTTTTCTTTAAAAAATGAAATATATGAGTTGGAACAAGATGGCTGAATAGAAAATTCCAGGGATTTACTTCCCCACCACCCCCCACCACAGGAACACCAAATTGAACAAGTATCCACACAATAAAGCACCTTTATATATAAAAAAAATCAGACATTAACAAGTGCCCTCATGCAAGGAGAACATCCAGGAAAACATGACCTCAGCAAATGGACTAAATAAAGTATCAGTGATCAGTCCTAGAGATATAGAGATATGTGACCTCTCAGACAGGCAATTCAAAATGGTTGTCTTGAGAAAGCTCAACAAACTTTAAGATAACATAGAGGAGGAATTCAGAATTCTATCAGATAAATCTAACAAAGAGATTATAATAACAAAAGAGTCAAACAGAAATTGCAGAGCTGAAGAATTCAATCAACAACTGAAAAATGCATCAGAGGGTCTCAACAGCAAAACTGGTCAAGCAGAAGAAAGAATCAGTGAGCTCAAAGAGAGGCTATTTGAAAATACAGTCTGTAGAGGAAAAAAAAGAAGCTAAAAAAGAACAAAATATGCCTGTAATATTTAGAAAAAAACTAAAAATGGCAAATCTAAGAGTCATTGGCCTTGAAGAAGAAGTAGAGAGATTGGGATAGAAAGTTTATTCAAAAAAATAACAGACAACTTTTCAAACCCAGTGAATATTCGGGTACAAGAAAGTCAAGCAACACCAAGCAGATTAAACCCAGAGGTATATAATAATCAAATTCTCAAAGGGTAAGGACATAAAGAGGACCCTAAGAGTAGCAGGAGAAAATAAGCAAAGAAAATATAAAGGAGTCCAAATGTTTGTCAGCAGACTTCTCAGCAGAAACCTTATGGGCCATGAGGGAGTGGGATGACATATTTAAAGTACTGAACAAAAAGACTTTCAAAGCTAGAATATTGTTTCCAGCATAGTTATCCTTCAGACATGGAGAAGTAAAGACTTTCTCAGACAAAAAAAAAGCTGAGGTAATTCATCAACACCAGATCTGTCTTACAAGAAATGCTGAAGGGAATTCTTTAGTATGAAAGACAGGGGTACAAATGTGCAGCAAGAAATAACCTGAAGGTCTAAAGCTCACTGGTAAAAGTAAGCACACAAATAAATACAGAATATTCTAATACTATAACTGTGTGTAAACCCCTCATATCTTTAGTATGAAGACTAAAAGACAAACCTATGAAAAATAATGATAACTACAACAATTTGTTGAAAGACAATAAAAAAGACATAAATAGAGAGCGCAAAAAGTCAGATTGGAGGAGATGGAGATAAGGTATAGAGTTTAGTTTTCTCCTTTTTAATGTTTTTCCTTTGTGATCAGAGTTAAGCTTTAATCAATTTAAACTAATTGGTCATAAGATTTTTTTTTGCAAGCTTCATGGTAACTACAAAGCAAAAACCTTTAACAGGGACACAAAAAAATTAAAAGACAGAAATTAAAGCACTACCAGAAAATTGCTTATATACAAAGGAAGACAAGAAGGAAAAAAAAAAGGGAGAGAGAACTAACAAAACGACAACAAAAAAGTAACTAAATGGCAGTAGTAAGTCCTCACGTATCAATAATAACAATGAGTGTAAATGGACTTCATTCTCTAAATAAAAGACAGAGTAGCTGAATACATTTTTTTTTAAAAGACCGAACTGTATGCTGCCTCTGAGAAACTCATTTTTACCTAAGAAAACACACAGACTGAAAATGAAAGAACAGAAAAAGAAATGCCATGCCAAAGAAAGCCAAAAAAGAGTATAAATAGCTGTACTTATACCAGATAAAATATATTTCCAGACAAAATCTGTAAAGAGAAACAAAGAAGGTCATTGTATAATGATAAAGAAGTCAATTCAGCAAGAGGATATGACAATTGTAAATATCTATGAACCCAATGCTGGATCACTCACATATATAAAGCAAATATTATTAGAGCTAAAGAAAGAAACAGACCCCAGTACAATGATAGTTGGGAATGCTAAGTTAACATACCACTTTCAGCATTGGACAGAAAACCTAGACAGAAAATTTAAAAAGACACATCTGACTTAATCTGTGCTACAGACCAAATGGATCAATAGATATTTACAAAACATTTCATCCAACAGCTGAATACTAGACATTCTTCTCATTGGCACATAGAATATTCTCCAGGGTAGACCATATGTTAGGCCACAAAACAAGTCTCAGAAATTCAGAAAAATCCAAATCATAGCAAGTATCTTTTCTGACCACAATGGAATGAAACTAGGAATCAATAAGCATTTATTGGACACAAAAATCCCAGGACGTAAAATTCCTATCAAGATTGAACCATGAAAAAATAGAAAACATAAAGAGATCAATAAGAGGAACTTTGGAAACTATATATAAATACATGGAAATTAAATAACATGCTCCTGAACAACTACTGGATGAATTAAATAATTTAAGAAGGAAATTTAAAAATTATTAAAGCAAATAAAAGTGGAAACACAGCATACTGAAACCTATGGGATACAGCAAAAGCAGTACTAAGAGGGTAGTTTATACCAGTAAATGCCTGTATCAAAAAAGGGAAAAAAAAAAAACACTTTGGGAGGCCGAGGTGGGCAGATCACGAGGTCAACATATAGAGATCATCCTGGCCAACAAGGTGAAACCCTGTCTCTACCAAAAATACAAAAATTAGCTGGGTGTGGTGGTGCATGCCTGTAGTCCCAGCTACTCGAGAGGGTGAGGCAGGAGAATCACCTGAACCCAGGAGGCGGAGGTTGCAGTGGGCCGAGAACACACCACTGCACTCCAGCCCAGTGACAGAGCGAGGCTCTGTCTCAAAAAAAGGTAAAAAGACTTCAAATAACCTAACAATGCATCTTAAAGAACTAGAAAAGTAAGAGCAAGCTAAATCCAAAATTAGTCAAAGAAAAGAAACACTAAAGATCAGAGCACAAATAAATGAAATTGAGACAAAATACAAAATAAAAATGTGTTTTTGGAAAACATAAACAAAATCAACAAACCTTTAGCCAGACTAAGAAAAAAGAGAGAATGCCCAAATAAAT
Source organism: Mandrillus leucophaeus (assembly GCF_000951045.1). Taxonomy (NCBI): domain Eukaryota; kingdom Metazoa; phylum Chordata; class Mammalia; order Primates; family Cercopithecidae; genus Mandrillus; species Mandrillus leucophaeus. The sequence goes on from NW_012106575.1 coordinate 1,043,751, forward strand.
GAAATCAGAGAAAAGAAAATATTAAAACAGATACCACAGAAATTCAAACGTAAATTAGAGAGTATTTTTATCAACTATATGCCAACAATTTGGAAAATCTGGAAGAAATGGATAAATTCCTGGACATAAAAAACCTACCAGGATTGAACCATGAAAAAATAGTAAACATGGATAAATCAGTAAGTAATGCTATAGAAGAAGTAATAAAAAGACTCCCACCAGAGAAAAGACCAGAACTTGACGACTTCACTGTTGAATTCTACCAAATAAGGAAGACTTAATACCAATTCTATTCAAACTATTCTAAAAAATCAAGGAATAGACAATACTTCCAAACTCATTCTACAGGATCAGGATTATCCTCATACACAACGAAAACAGAAAACTTCAGACTAATATATCTGATGAACATGAACGCAAAATTCCTCAACAAAATGTTACTGAATCAAATTCAACAAATTAAAAAGATCATTTATCATGATCAAATGGGAATCACTCCTGGGATAAAAGGATGGTTCAACATATACAAATCAAGAAACATGATATATCACATCAACATAATGAAGACCAAAAACTATGTCCCTATTTCTCATCATCTACAAAAATCAAATCAAAATGGATTAAAGAATTTAATGTAAGACCTGGACCAATAAAGCTACTACAAGAAAACCCTGGGGAAATGCTTTGAGATATGGGTGTAGGTAAATATATTTTGAGTAAGCCACCAAATGCACAGGTAACCAAAGCAAAAATGGCCAAACGGGATCACATCAAACTTAAAAGTGTCTGTACAGCAAAGGCAACCACAAACAAGCAATAAGACAACCTACAAAATGGAAGAAAATATTTGCAAACCACCCACCTAACAAGAGAATAATTCCCAGAACACGTAAGGAGCTCAAACAACTTGCTACAAACCCCCACCCCAAATAATCCAAATAAAAATGAGCAAACATCTGAATAGACAATCCTCAAGAAGACATACAAATGACCAACAAGTATGTGGAAAAATGCTCAACATCACTAATCATTAGAGAAATGCCAATCAAAATTGTAATGAAATACCTCACCCTAGTTAGAATGGCTGTCTCAAAAAGCAGGCAATATATATTAAGAAAACAAAAAAATGAAACAAACCAACAACTAAAAAACAACTAAAAAACAAAAAAGAAAAAATATATAGAAATAAATAAAGACAGGCAATAATGAATGCTGGTAAGGATATGGAGGATGGGGAACCCTTGTATATTATTGGTGGGAATGTAAGTTAGTGCAGCCACTCTGGAGAATAGTATGGAGGTTCTTCAAAAAACTAAAACTAAAACAAACGTATGATTCAGCAGTCTCACTGTTGGGTATATATTCCAATGAAAGGAAGTTAGTATATAGAAGAGATATGTGCACCGCCATGTTTATTGTAGTACTCTTCACAAGAGCCAAGTTAGGAAATAGACCTGAGTGTCCACCAATGTATGAACTGAGTGAAAAAATGTGGTACATACATACAATGGAATATTATTCAACCACAAAAAAGCATGACATCCTGTCATTCCAAACAGCACAGACAGAACTGGAGGACACGATGCCAAGTAAAATAAGCCAGGCACAGAAAGACAAATATTGTGTGTTCTCATGCATATGCGGGAGCTAAAAAAATTAATCACATGGAGACACAGAATAGAATAATGGTTACCAAATGCTAGGAAGCGGAGTTGAGAGCAAGGGGGAGTTAAAAGTAGGTAAATGTATGGGTACAATAATATGGTTAGATAAAAGAAATAAGATCCAGTATTCACTAGCACAATAGGACAACAATAGTTAACAATAATGTATTGTATATTTCAAAATAACCAGAGTAGTAGCTTTGGAATGTTTGCAAAACAACAAAATGATAAATGTTTAAAGTTATGGCCACTTTGATTACCTTGAT
>NW_012106575.1:1045730-1050185 GCF_000951045.1 Mandrillus leucophaeus
AAACAGATACCACAGAAATTCAAACGTAAATTAGAGAGTATTTTTATCAACTATATGCCAACAATTTGGAAAATCTGGAAGAAATGGATAAATTCCTGGACATAAAAAACCTACCAGGATTGAACCATGAAAAAATAGTAAACATGGATAAATCAGTAAGTAATGCTATAGAAGAAGTAATAAAAAGACTCCCACCAGAGAAAAGACCAGAACTTGACGACTTCACTGTTGAATTCTACCAAATAAGGAAGACTTAATACCAATTCTATTCAAACTATTCTAAAAAATCAAGGAATAGACAATACTTCCAAACTCATTCTACAGGATCAGGATTATCCTCATACACAACGAAAACAGAAAACTTCAGACTAATATATCTGATGAACATGAACGCAAAATTCCTCAACAAAATGTTACTGAATCAAATTCAACAAATTAAAAAGATCATTTATCATGATCAAATGGGAATCACTCCTGGGATAAAAGGATGGTTCAACATATACAAATCAAGAAACATGATATATCACATCAACATAATGAAGACCAAAAACTATGTCCCTATTTCTCATCATCTACAAAAATCAAATCAAAATGGATTAAAGAATTTAATGTAAGACCTGGACCAATAAAGCTACTACAAGAAAACCCTGGGGAAATGCTTTGAGATATGGGTGTAGGTAAATATATTTTGAGTAAGCCACCAAATGCACAGGTAACCAAAGCAAAAATGGCCAAACGGGATCACATCAAACTTAAAAGTGTCTGTACAGCAAAGGCAACCACAAACAAGCAATAAGACAACCTACAAAATGGAAGAAAATATTTGCAAACCACCCACCTAACAAGAGAATAATTCCCAGAACACGTAAGGAGCTCAAACAACTTGCTACAAACCCCCACCCCAAATAATCCAAATAAAAATGAGCAAACATCTGAATAGACAATCCTCAAGAAGACATACAAATGACCAACAAGTATGTGGAAAAATGCTCAACATCACTAATCATTAGAGAAATGCCAATCAAAATTGTAATGAAATACCTCACCCTAGTTAGAATGGCTGTCTCAAAAAGCAGGCAATATATATTAAGAAAACAAAAAAATGAAACAAACCAACAACTAAAAAACAACTAAAAAACAAAAAAGAAAAAATATATAGAAATAAATAAAGACAGGCAATAATGAATGCTGGTAAGGATATGGAGGATGGGGAACCCTTGTATATTATTGGTGGGAATGTAAGTTAGTGCAGCCACTCTGGAGAATAGTATGGAGGTTCTTCAAAAAACTAAAACTAAAACAAACGTATGATTCAGCAGTCTCACTGTTGGGTATATATTCCAATGAAAGGAAGTTAGTATATAGAAGAGATATGTGCACCGCCATGTTTATTGTAGTACTCTTCACAAGAGCCAAGTTAGGAAATAGACCTGAGTGTCCACCAATGTATGAACTGAGTGAAAAAATGTGGTACATACATACAATGGAATATTATTCAACCACAAAAAAGCATGACATCCTGTCATTCCAAACAGCACAGACAGAACTGGAGGACACGATGCCAAGTAAAATAAGCCAGTCACAGAAAGACAAATATTGTGTGTTCTCATGCATATGCGGGAGCTAAAAAAATTAATCACATGGAGACACAGAATAGAATAATGGTTACCAAATGCTAGGAAGCGGAGTTGAGAGCAAGGGGGAGTTAAAAGTAGGTAAATGTATGGGTACAATAATATGGTTAGATAAAAGAAATAAGATCCAGTATTCACTAGCACAATAGGACAACAATAGTTAACAATAATGTATTGTATATTTCAAAATAACCAGAGTAGTAGCTTTGGAATGTTTGCAAAACAACAAAATGATAAATGTTTAAAGTTATGGCCACTTTGATTACCTTGATTTGATCATGACACATTGTATGCTTTTATAAAAATTTCCCCATAAATATGTACAACTCTTACATAATCATAAAAATTAAAAATTAAAAAAAAACTAGAGTGTGTGGTGTATGTGTATTCAATTAAATCATTTTGACAGGTTTTATTGGTTCAATCAATAATTTATAAGGTGGATTTATTATGTGAGATAAACAAGAAAAAGAATTCACAATCATATTTTTCAAAAAAGACTCAGGAAGACAATCCAGTTTCTTTAATTTAAAAATTCCAAGAAAAAAGAGTAAAATATGAATCTGGAAAGTTCTTTATAGACTAAAGAACTCTAGCCATATTAACTAATTGCATTCTATAGTCCCCGTTTGGATTTCAGTTCAAGTAAACTTTATAAATATGTAAGAGAATTGGGAAAATCTGAACAGCGATCAGATATTAATCATCTTAGGGAATCAATGTTAATGTTGAAGGACTGGGTGTAATTATATTTAGAGATACATACTGAAACATTTATGGATAAAACGTGTGATGTCTGGTCTTGACTTTAAAACAATTCAGGAATGTGGAGAAAATAAGTGGGGATATAGATTAAACATGATTGGCTATGAGTTTTAATGATTGAATCTAGGGATGGGTACATGAGGATTCATGTTACTATTCTCTACTTTTGCATATATTTGTGATTTTGTATAATAAAAAAACATTGAAAAAATTCTTGGGATGAAATTAATGTCTTAATTTACTGACAAAAATGACTAGGGAGACTGAATTGTTTTAATCGATCGTGTGATCTTTGGAATTCAATTCTCAAGAAACCATCACTGTGTAATCGCACTGTGCATCCAGAATATGTTTTCTCAGCACTGCATCCTACTTTCAATCTATTTGTTATTCCATTTATGTTGAAATGACAAGATTTATCCCACACCTTATGAGTTCACACATGGAGCATAAATGTATATTTCTATGAGTTTTAAACTGATATTTATTCTGCTGCTCACATTCAGATATTACCACCTGCACTGAAATTGGAATTTTGGAAAGCTCAGAAAAAGTCATTTCAATATGGATGGAAGTCAGCTTTGGGCAGCTCTGACACCTCCAAGGAATACTCTTAGTGCAAAAAGTGAAAATGAAACTGGAAAGCTTGACGACAAGGTGCAAAATACAAACCTCCCCTTGTGTTTTCTCATCATATTCAACTTCCTGGTTAAAAATTTATCAAACCCACCAGTTATGGATATCAAGCTCCATTAGAATGCATGAGATTAAAACATCAAGGTCTACAGATTTAAGAAACTGTCAGACCAAGAAACTGGATTTTTAAAACACTGAATAACATGTGAAATTTCCATTATTCTCTTGTCTTCTCCTGCCCCCCCCCCCACACACACACACACCCCCACCTAATCTGATAGGAATTGCAAACAGGCTGCAAGGTCTAAAGTTCCCTCAGGGAAATGCATTACAAAATAGAATACAGAAGCCTTCCTAATAAAATCATTAAAAAATAAGTTGAGTCTACATGCAGCTGAAAACAGACACCTAACGTTATTTGGTTGGATTCTTTGTTCCTGTCCCATCCCCCGAGCCTCTGCCTCAGTTCTCTTTCCCAGGGACACACAAATAGAGTTAACTTAAACATCATTCACTAGATATAGGAGGAAAATACCTTGCTAAAGTGCAGTAGTACTAATCAATTACTCCATTACAAAATTAAAAAAGCAATCCCAGATGATGTGATAGAATCCTCTTTTCTTAGCACATAATTACCTAGAGTACTAGGTAATATCCTTTTTCTAAAGGTCAGAAAATATCCTGGAAATACCTGGAAAATGTCTACACATCGCATAGAAGACCACTAATCCCAAGTCTTGTATTTTACTAAATCGAGTATACAACATGCTTAACACAGGATCCCTGCCCTCAGGTAGCTTTCAGATTAATGTGCCTTCAATTACAGAAGGCTATTCGTTTCTTCACTTTAATTACAACTGCATCAAAATCACATAAATAAATTTCAACCTCTCAGATAATTTATGAACAATACAAAGCCAGGTGTACACTTCCCATTAAAAATTAATATTTGCTGTAATTAAAATGTGCCATATGCCATGTTCATTTCACAATGCTAGGAAGAAAAAATAAAAGGCAAAGCATTTCTGTTCCCAGGTGGTAACTTGTTACAGTATCAGATTTAAATTCTAATTTGATGGCATCAGTGCAGAAAGGTTTAGCACCTACTGTGGTTCAGTTACAGCAAAGCACTGAGTCCTGGCAGGCATGGGGGAGCTTATAACCTTGTTGCCTTTATAATAATTTGGGTATGTACAGATGGCATTCCGATTTGACAGGGATAAAGTCAACTCTCCCTACCCAGAGAGGCTCCGAATGTCCAAATCACCCAGCGAACGGTGTCAATCCTGGATGAGATTTGATCACGCTCTGTAATCCTAGCGGAGGTTCCTCTTCTATGGGTTTTAATTGCATGCATTTCTAAAAATTGCACCGTGTTGCTTCTCCTTGGTGCATTTTTTTTTTTTTTTTTTTTTTTTTT
>NW_012106575.1:1055858-1057533 GCF_000951045.1 Mandrillus leucophaeus
ACACACACACACACAAATGCACCCCAGGCCCACACATACACTCACATACACACAAATGCACCCCAGGCCCACACATATGCACACAAATGCACCCCACACCCACACATACACATACACTCACAAATGCACCCCAAGCCCACCCATATACATACACACACAAATGCAGCCCACACCCACACATACACATACAAATGCACCCCATGCCCACACACACACACACACACACACACGCGCGCGCATGCACAAAACACTTCCAGCCTGTGCCCACCTCCAAAGAAGCAGAGAGCTGCATTGCTGCATAAATAAATCATTCGGATAGCTCACTGTTTGAGCACAATCGATACTTCCTCTGTACTAGGGTCAGGCACTGTACATCCATAGCCTGGCCTGACCCGCAGTTGTATATAAAATATGATATTAAAAAAAACTCCCCACCAGCCCACTTCTGCTTGGGAGGCTCACAGTCCATCAATCATTCATTCCTCTTTGCCCACACCAGCACCACCAATAGGCCACAAACTTGGGGAAGTTAACAGCATTAGAAGGAAGGCTGCTCCTCAGGAAACCCACAGTTCCTGTCACAGAAATTGTACAGCACCTCTAGAAAAACATTTTCCTAGAGCGTAACTTAGCAGGAATTTACTGGAATGGCAGAAAAAGCCGAAGGGACTCTTTTCATTTCAGTTATTTTGAGGATCTTATATGGGCATTATACACAATGCTCAGAGTACGACATAACCTCTTCCAGCCCCTTCAAAGAACACCAAAGGTCTAACGGGGAGAAGGGAAGAGACAGAGCATGACAGTAATGTATCTTCTGCTCCACCAGGAACTCTCAGTCTTGGTACAACTGCCACTTCAGACTGGACAACTGTCCTACGGAGCTGTCCTGTACATTGTGAGATGTTAAACAGCATCCCTCGCCTCCACCCACTAGACGCCAGTAGCATTATAGTGCCCTTGCTCCACTAATGATGACAATCGAAAATGCCTCCAGACATCGCCAAATGTCTCCCGAGGGGCAAAATGGTCCACAGTTGAGAACTGCTGAGTTAGGCATCAGAAAGCTCTCTATACTATCTGCACCATCTCTGAGAAGACGCCAAGGTAGACATCAGCAGAAGTGCGTTGGCTTCTGCTTGCTAGGGCTTGCTGAGGCTGCAGACTCAGGCATCAGAAAGTCTCTGTACTATCTGGATCATATCTAAGAAGATACCAACACAGACAGGAGCAGAAGTGTATTCGCTTGCTAGGGCTGTTGACTCAGGCATCAGAAAGATTTGTGGACTATCTACGTCATATCTAAGAAGACACCCACATAGACTTGAGCAGAAGTGTGTCAGCTTACCAGGGCTGCCATAACAAAGCACCGTAGACTGTGTGGCTTAAACAACAGAAATTTATTTTCTCACAATTCCAGAGGGTACAAGTTCAAGACTAAGGCGTTTCCAGAGTTGTTTTCTTTTGAAGCCTCTTTCCTTGGCTTGCAGACGACCATCTTCCCCCAGTGTGCTGTTTCTATGGTATTCTCTCTGTGTGTCTGACTTCTCATTCTTTTCTTCTTATAAGGACACCAAACATACTGGATTCGGGACCAACCTAATAACCTCCTGAAACTCGAATTAACTCCCTAAGGACCCTGTCTCCAAACACACTGACATTCTGAGGGCCTGGG
>NW_012106575.1:1058863-1060816 GCF_000951045.1 Mandrillus leucophaeus
TGAGCCATTTCCCCATCACCCACAGGAGACTTGGAAAGAAGCACTCACAGCCGTGCACCAGCCAAGTGAGGATCGTGGAAGCTCTGCAAATGGCTTTCAACAACAACGGATTTTCATCAGACACATGGATTTCGATTCAGAGACTGACTGTGGTTCATGCATTCGTTCACTTTACTGGCACTCTGGGAAGATAGGTGAAACATTCCAGAGTCTCTGTAACTGAGATTGCCTGTTATTAGTAGGTTTCTCTGTCTGTTTGATTTTGTCTACATTTGAAAGGAAGCTTTTCAGGAATTCATGGAGCATGTGTACTCTATTTCCTCCCAGGTGAGATGATGTCCCTCCAGGAAAGTATCAGAATGCAGCCATTCTGATACCAAGGAATATGCTTGTTCCTTCCTCTCACTGTCACCCATTTGCTGGTTCACACCTTTGAAAGCCACCATAATGATGACATTAGGCAATGATTGTACGAAAGACAAGGGATGTTTGACTGAAGCTCCCAAATTCACTTCCTCTGTAATGGGACAGAGAGAGGGAAAGGGCTGTCTGGATTATAGAGATAATTGTCAGAACCCTCCATCTTTTTTCTTTTAATTTTAATTCAGAGAGATGGCCTGACATAACTGGTTCCATGATATAATTAGTCGCATCTGATTTATTTGATTCGTTTTTAATCTTATCACCTTGTTTTTTTCTTTTTGGAATTAGGCAAGATAAGACGTTAAAATCCTTTCTTGATACCTTTCTAATCCCAACCTGAGAGGTCTTAACAGTTGGGTGTGTCTCTCTGTAGGCTTTTTGTCTACATTTTTAAGTATGTTATATAAGATATGAACACAGATTATTAATGAAGATATATATTCATTCTTTTTAAAGAGGAAATGAGATCAGGGCCTACAGAGCTATACTGTCCAATATGGTAGCCACTACTGAATGGGGCTATTTAAGTTTATATTAACTAAAATTACTTTAAAAGCCCCTTAGTTGCACTAATCACATTACAAATGCTCAATAGGCCCATATGGCTCATGGCTACTATATTGGAAAGCCCAGGCATAAAACGCTCCCACCACTGCAGAAAGTTCAACTCAACAGTTGAACTAATTAACTAATAGTTATAATGCTATAATACTAATAGTTATAATGCTATAATACTAATAGTTATAATGCTAATGCGAATTTACTGTTAAGAATACTCTATATATTCCTGACATATATAGCTCATATAGGTAATTCCTACAGATGACTCTATATAGCTGACATGTAGACTGTTTCTAACCACCAGTAAATTATCATTAGCTGCTTCTCCCCTTAAATATAATTCTCTGAATATAGAGAAGACAATGACTATCAGAATTCATCCTTGGTAGCAAAGACAAAAGGCAATCGCGTTGTTGATATTTAATTTGGTTCCGGAACCTATTATTTAGAGGCCCAGTTTTAGGCATTGTGATTACAACGGCAAGTGCTCAATTGATTATGCCTGTGTAGACTTGGCCAGTTAGAAATGTCCAGCCCTAATGGTTACAATCTGATGCTTTCCTGGAGGGACACCATCTCACCTGGGAGGGAACAGAGTTCACACGCTCCATGAATTCCTCAAAAGCTTCCTTTCAAATGTAGATAAAACCAAACAGACAGAGAAACCTACTAATAACAGGCAATCACAGTTACAGAGACTCTGGAATGTTTCACTTGTCTTCCCAGAATGCCAGTCTTCGTTCCGATAACTTGGTATTTTGCAAAAAGCCCAACTCTTGGTGATTTAAAGCTAGGAAATTAACAGGAAATCAGAAAGCCAATGAGCATTTATAGGTAGAAAAAGCAAAGTGTGATTATCTGGTCTCCGAGGAGCTAATTACAGGTTCAGTTGAAAATGGGAGGATCATGAGAGCCATGTGCGTCTGCACACACACAAATGCACTCCACACCCACACATACACACACAAA
>NW_012106575.1:1063043-1084208 GCF_000951045.1 Mandrillus leucophaeus
AAAAAAAAAAAATTCAACAGGGAACACCTTGAAATTGTGAGATTCCCTAGGTTGACAAACATCTTCTGTAAAGGGGCAGAAAGTAAATACTTTCGACTTGCAGGGCTATCCTAATACTGAGCTCTGCCGTGGCGCCCAAAAGCTGCTGCAGAAATACAGGCTTGCATAGGTGCAGCTGGGTATAAATAATAAAACTTTATTACAAAAATAATAATAATCCAAGTGCGCTAAATTTAGCCCATGGGCTGCAGTTTTCCAACCCCTGCCCTGTGGCATTAAATACATTATTTGATTTATACAATTTCAATTGCTATTGGATTTGGTCAAGTTTAAGTAAAATGAGGAGCCTGTGGAGATGTGATAAGTACTTTCCTATGATGATAGCCCCCAAAATTCTGTAGTTCTCACCCATGACTCCTAATGGATATATACAAGAATATTTACAATAACAGACACTTGAAAGGGCGTATTAAGCTGCCTTTCTGTTCCTTGTTTTTCTTTCCTTTCTGCTGACCACTTTGCCTCCAGCTCTGGTTTCTAATTTCTTTCCTCATTAAAAGTCCTGTCAACCATCCCGAGAATAGAGCTGTTCCTTTAAAAATATCCATCTCATAAAGGACCTGTAGCCTGCAGGCATGAGACAGATAGATAGGAACAGTTCATGAAATCCCCCTCCAAACAACAGACTTATGAGAAATAAATTTGAACTTTGATTTCAAATCGCTCCAAATAAATCATCTTCAAACTCGAGGTGAGTTGTCCTCAGAATGCGTTTTGCAGCATCATTGCTGCAAAAATAACCCCTGACTTTACTAGAGGTGAGTTTAGAATGCATCTCCTCCCTTTATTAGATTTGCGCCCAAATTATCAGCCAAGATCAAGCCACGTAAGCTTATCCTATGTCAGCAGGGAACATGAGCAGAGAGGGATATGGAAGATCCACTTGTATTACACATTAGACCCAACAGTCATCATTTGGAGATGCCATAAAGAAGTCTTGCTTATGTGCAACGAAGCCGTTTCAGCATTGTCACCAACAGGCAAAAACGGACAACAGCCCAATGTTGATTAAAAGGCAGGTGATAAACCATCAAGGATACACATACAAATTACAGAATGCTGCATTGTTGCTAAAAAGAATGTTGCAGTGCAGATGTACCCCATGGAAAATATTCCTGATGTACTGTTGTATTGTTAGTCTGTTTCCATGCTGCTGATAAAGACATACTCAAGACTAGGCAATTTACAGAAGAAAGAGGTTTAATGGACTCCACACGGCTGGGGAGGCCACACAGTCATGGCGGAAGGCAAGGAGGAGCAAGTCTCATCTTACATGGATGGCAGCGGGCAAAGAGAGAGCTTATGCAGGGAAATTTCCCCTTATAAAACCATTGGATCTCGTGAGATTTATTCACTGTCATGAGAACAGTATGGGAAAGACCCGCCTCCATGATTCAATTACCTCCCACCCGGTCCCTCCCACAACACGTGGGAATTCAAGATGAGATTTGGGTGGGGACACAGCCAAACTGTATCAACTGTTAAACAGAAAAAAAAGTAATACCGGCCAGGTGAAGTGGCTCACGCCAGTAACCCCCAGCACTTTGGGAGGCCGAGGAGGGCAGATCACGAAGTCAGGAGTTCAAGACCAGCCTGGCCAACATGGTGAAACCCCATCTCTACTAAAAATACCAAAATTAGCCAAGCGTCATGGTGGACGCCTGTAATCCCAGCTACTCAGGAGGCTGAGGCAGAAGAATCACTTGAAACCTGGAGGCAGAGGTTGCAGTGAGCTGAGTTCGTGCCATTTCACTCCAGCCTGGCAACAAAACAAGCCTCAAAAAAAAAAGTAATATATACATATATAGATACGAATAGGTACATATATATTTTACATGTATATGCCTGTACATATGTATGCTAATGAATATATAGGTGATATTTAAACCAAATCATATATATGTTTGTAGATGTATATTTATTGATCCATCTTTTTCTCTCATACATACCCACTATCTCTAAATATTTTTGTCAATACATAGAAAATAGATACTGTTTATAGTAGTTTTCTCTGGGAACGGAAGTACATTTACAAGGCTTGTGTGGGTTGGGAGGGGAATTTTATCTCTCTCTGTACTCTTATATGTTTGATTTGCTTGGAGCAATTATATTTGTATTTTCAAAAAATAAGAAAACTACACTATCTACCCTAGAAGAAAAATAATTTTTGAAATACTTTTTAATAAGATTCTTTATTGTCATATAAATTACAAACATTTATTGTTTAAAAAAGCAAAAACAGAAAAAAAATGCATATGGAGTAAAAAGTGAGGTCGTTATTTGTTTTGTTTGGTTTTTGTCTTGTTTTGTTTTTTGAGATGGAGTCTAGCTCTACTGCCCAGGCTGGAGTGCAGTGGTACAATCTCTGCTCACTGCAACCTCTGCCTATGGAGCTCAAGCAAATCCACTTTTATCGGCAGATTCGTATTTCCAGCTAAATAACTAAGGGAGAAAATCCACTAGCTCCTTCACAATGTGATTTTCCACTTCTGTACTCCCAGTTTTGTCCAGTTTTCTCCATAATTTCTTTTTATTATTGTTATCATTATTTTTCTGAGATGGAGTCTCACTCTGTCATCCAGGCTGGAGTGCAATACCACGATATTGGCTCACTGCAACCTCCACCTTCCAGGTTCAAGTGATTCTCCCGCCTCAGCCTCCCGAGTAGCTGGGATTACAGGCGCCTGTCACCACACCTGGCTAATTTTTGTATTTTAAGTAGAGACACGGTTTCACCATATTGGCCAGGCTGGTCTCAAACTCCTGACCTTGTGATTTGCCCGCCTCGGCCTCCCAAAGTGTTGGGATTACAGGCATGAGTCACCGCGCCCAGCCTCTCCATAACTTCTTAGGCATGAGCTGTGGGATTTGAAAGATTTATACTGTCACAAATGCTATATTTAACATAATTGTATTCATCAAAATTTTTTTGAGTGAGGTTTTAAATTAAAACACTGGCTCAAATTGGCTTAAGCAAAAAAAGAAATGTATTCGTTCACATAAGTGAAAAATCTCAGGATAGCTCTAGATTGCAGCAGGGCTACATTCAGGGACTTGGGACTCAGTCCTAGCCCTGTGGTCTTTCTAGGATGTTGGCCACCTTCTCAGGGAGGCAGAAATGGCCAGCAATTTCAGGCTCAATGTGTTCAGTCTCTAACAGCTTTAACAAGGGTTCTGAGACTGAGTCTCCTGGAGAGACTTGAGCCACTTGGTCACGTATGAGCCAATCCCTGTGGCTGGGAGATGGAGTTACACCAACTGGTTAGGTTTAGGTTCCATACGCTACTCTAGAGTTTGGTAAGGAGCCAGCTGTCTGGAAGCATGGAGGAAAAATGCAAGAGAGGTGGTCCCCTAAGAAAAATGCAATTATAGGACCACAGGATGAGGAAATGGAGACCGAATAGATGAAAACAATGGTGATTTTGTGTAAAAGACCTTGCCATGAGCAGAACTGATTTGGAATTGACCTAGAAAGTTGTTCCTCCAGCCTTCTGCCTCCCTCGACTTATTAAGTGCTAGTACCACAGGCTACATTCAGAGCTTCATGCAAGGTCAAATGTCCTCAGATTGAGTGTCTTTTTACTTGCTGTTCCATCAGCTTAGAACATGGTTCCCCAGATCCCTTCCCATCCTTTAGGTCTCGCCTGAAACTTCACCAAAGTCATTAACGGAAGCCCATGTGAAGACCATCACCTGTGTAAATTCCAGTCGTGAATTTCAGTGAATTCACTGGCATAGCATTCAGAAGAGGCTCTAGAGCTGTGTTGTCCAAGATGACAGCTGTTGGCCACATGTGGCTAATTAGATAGAATTTAAAATTCAGCTCCTCGGTAACACTAGCTTGAGTGTGAGTGCTCAGCAGTCACATGCGACTAGTGGGTACCTCATAGACATTGATACACGACATGGGTGTCACTGCAGAAATTTCTATTGGACAGTGCTTTTCTGCAATCTTTTCTCATTCCCCTCTCCCCTTCAAAGATTTAAAAATGAAGAAGGGCATGTGACTGTACTAGGAAAGGCCAAGTGACCTCTGAAAGGCCTCCCAGGCTACAGGCACTATAATAATATTTAACAATGAAAAAAACACTTAAATGCTCAAGTGGGAAAAGTTATGCTTTTTTCCACTCTGAACATTGAAAAACTAAATCAAAAAGGAAACATTCTTTACTTTTTCTGTTGGAAAGAGACAAAGAGCTGTATAAAAACAATGACAAGGAGGGGAAAATGAAATCAAATGCTAGTTGGACTGAAGGGCTCTTATTCATGTCTTTTTTTTTTCTTCCATATCTAAAAGTTTGCTTTTTTCTTTTTCAAGATTTTTTGAAAAATTTCAATAGCTTTAGGGGTACAGGTTAGTTTTGGTTACATGGATGAATTGCACAGTGTTGAAATCTAGGATTTTAGTACACCTGCCACCTGAGAAGTGTACATTGCACTAAATGGTTTTTTGCTCCTCATCCCTCTTCTACTCTCCCGTCTTCCAAGTCTCCAGTGTCCATCATACTACTCTGCATACTTTTGCATACTCATAGCTTAGCTCCCGCTGACAAGCGAGAACATGCAGTATTTGGTTTTCGATTTCAGAGTTACTTCACTTAGAAGAAACCTCCAGTTTCATCCAAGTTGCTGCCAAAGACATTATTTCGTTCTTTTTTATGATTGAGCAGTATTTCATGGTGTATATACCATATTTTCCTTATCTACTTATTGGTTGATGGGCACTTAGGCTGATTCCATATCTTAGAAATTGTGAATTGTGCTACGATAAATATATGCACGCAGCTATCTTTCTGATAGAGTGACTTCTTTTCCTCCGGGTAGAGATCCAGTATTGTGTAGTGGGATTGCTGTATCGCATGGTAGACCTACTTTTACTTCTTTGAAAAATCTTTGTACTGTTTTCCATAGAGGTTGTACTCCTTTACATTCCCACCAGCATTCTTTTTTTCTTAAACTTTTAAGTTGAGGGGTACATGTGCAGGTTTGTTATATAGGTACACTTGAGTTATGGGGGTATGTTGCACAAATTATTTCATCACCCAGGTATTAAGTCTAATACTTGACAGTTATTTTTCCTGATCCTCTCAGCAATAATAAGAGATAAGTTACACACAGACTTTCCAACAAGCTGTATTTGCTATTATTTCCAGTGGTCGATAGAACGGATTTTGTTGAGTGCAAAGTAAAGTTGAGATAGATATTGTGTTTGCAATCAAACCCAGATCTTGGCCTGCAGGAACCTGTGTGTTCTGGCCTCATTCTGTTCCTCCAGCCTTTAGTCCACCCCTTCCCTTACCACGTGCTGCATTCAGAGCCTCCTGCAAGGTAAAATGTTCTCAGATTCCCTATCATTTTATTTGCTGTTCCATCAGCCTAGAGCATGCTTCCCCAGATTCTCTTGCATTCTTTAGGACTTAAGGTTTCTGCTTAAATTTCACGTCACCATGATTTTTTTTTTTCCTGAAAACCTTAGCCAGCACATACATTATGATTGTCCATTACAATGTCCCATGAATTTACTCTTTTTTTTTTTTTTTTTTAGACAATCTCACTCTGTCATCCAGGCTGAAGTGCAGTGGCACAATCTTGGCTCACTGCAACCTCCACCTTCTGGGTTCAAGAGATTCTCCTGCCTCACCCTCCTGAGTAGCTGGGATTTCAGGCACCCATCACCATGCCTAACTTTTATATTTTTGGTAGAGACAGGGTTTCACCATATTGGCCAGGCTGGTCTCAAACATCTGACCCCAAGTGATCTGCCTGCCTCACCCTCTAAAACTGCTGGGATTACAGGCATGAGCTACCGCACCTTGCCCATGCATTTACTGTTAATAATTATCATCTCTAATTGTTTTGTTTACTCTTTTTTCTCCCTAGTATATCCAAATAGAATGTAAGTCCCATGGGGACAGAAACCATGTCTTTATTTCCTGTTGTTGCTCCAACGTTCAGTGGACATTCAGTAAGCATCCGTGGGATGAATGAATGAATGAATCAGTGAATGGACAGAGAAGAACAGGTGGAAAGATGACAAAGAGTTGCGCTCATCAAGGTAACCTGCATGACTGGCTGGTAACAGAACTAAGAATGGGCTACCAGACACCGCTTGGCCCAACTATCATTGGGACTGAAAGTATTTTAGGTTTTCCCTTTAAAAGGGTGGGCCATTTTCAGAACTGCTGAGCTTGATCATTTGTGCCCAGATTGAGCAAAGGGAGGTGAACTGGAGTGCTTTTAAGTCCAGCCAATTTGCATGCCAGCTGCTGTCATAAAAGTGGGGTGAAGTTCAGATGCTCAAGTGGAAGACATCGAGGGCATCTAGAGCTTAAGGTGACTAGGGAATGCTCACCTTTCCCTCTCCATAGGCAAAGGCTGGGAGGCACAGAAAATGCACATACATTTGAGATCACATTATGAGTGATTAATAAGGTCACCCAAGTACAGTTTATCATCCTTCACAGCATGCAGACAGCATTAACATCCTGCTACCTCATTCCCTGAGGGCCACCATAAAGAACTTTGCAGATTCAACTTTCTCCAGGCCTCATTAATATTGGGAACCACAGGATATATACAAACGCTAAGCACAGGTTCCTGAACATAAGCAGGTACTTCAATATGCAAATGAAATAGATGAATTTCAGAAGATCTTTAAAAGTTATAACAAAAGACCATTTGCTATTCCCACACATTTCACTGTGAACACATTTAAACATTTAACGTTTGTGTGGAATCCATCCAGTGGTTTTGGAATGATAAAGGTGCTATTAGGCTAAAAGGGGCAAACACTCTAATAAAAAGGTAGATTCTAAAACAGACCTGATACTTCGATGGGAGGTAGAACAGAGAATGAAATATGGAATTGGTGAGACACTGGAAAGGCAAGTGGTTGTTGATGAATAATGGTCAACGATAGTTTGTTAAGAAATTACCCCAAGCGAAGCTCATTTTCTCTGTTGCTATAACCCAAGTCAACCGGGTTGGAGGAGAGGTCAGAAATCACACATCTGCCATTATGCTTGTGGAATATCCATGAATAAGACAGGTGTGCGCCTGTAATCCCAGCACTTTGGGAGGCTGAGACGGGCGGATCACGAGGTCAGGAGATCGAGACCATCCTGGCTAACACGGTGAAACCCCGTCTCTACTAAAAAAATACAAAAAACTAGCCGGGCATGGTGGCGGACGCCTGTAGTCCCAGCTACTTAGGAGGCTGAGGCAGGAGAATGGCATGAACCCAGGAGGTGGAGCTTGCAGTGAGCCGAGATCCAGCCACTGCACTCCAGCCTGGGTGACAGAGCGAGACTCTGTCTCAAAAAAAAAAAAAAAAGACAGGTGTACAGGCCCAGTGAAGATACAGTTCACTGGTGGAATGGTTGTGCCAAACAGTACTGACAGAATGGATGGCTCTCCACCAGGAAGGTAATCACTAGTGATGGGCTGCAAGTCTCTACCCCTGACCCCCATCCTGGTCAATGGTTTTTCTAATGACTTTGCTTCTCACTAGCAGGAAGAAATTGATGATAAACCACGTACTGATTAATTCATTTCTTCAACTAATAATTATCGAATATCTTCCATTTGATAAACATTCAGCCGAAGGCATTAGGTTAGCAAAGATAAATTGGACAGTTTCTGCCCTGAAAAACCTCAGTTTAGAGGTGGAGAGACAGTGGTCTGGCATTTACATAAATTCTCATAATACAGTCCTGATACATTATAGGACCTTAATAATAAATAGCCACTGAATGAATGTGGTGTCCTCTATCTTGCATGTTTCTATTTGTACTGGGCAAACTTCTTTGCTCTATTCCTCTACCTTCATGTAGGGAACTCCCACTTGTTCTTCAGGTTTCAGCTCAGATGCTACCTTTCTCAGAAATTCTTTTTGTATCCACTGACGCCCACCCAAGGCAAGGAGATGTACCTCCTTTCAGAGTCACTACAACTCTGGTAACACCTGTTTTTTATTTTGCAATTGCCTGTTTACTTGCCTGTCTCCCTGAGTAGCCGCTATCCCCTTGGGGTAAGGTTCTTCACCTTACTATATTTGTATCTCTAGAACTCAACCGATTCTGTAGCAAATCACTGGGTCCCAAAACCAATAATTAAATGCCAAGTTTAATGGAGTTCTGGTACCAGGACTAAATCTTGATAAAATGACTTTTGTTGTTCCTTTCACATCTAAGATTCTTGAGGAGAATTAAATATAGTAGTCTAGGGTTTCAACCCTTGAACATAATGACCGTGGGAGTATACCTTGTAAAGGGGTCCTACTGGTGAGCCATAAACTAATCCAAAAATCTAAACCTTTTCTTTTGTTCTTACAGGTAGGTAACCTGTAATTTCATTGTCGGTGGTGGTATGTTCAAATTAAGTACCGTTTGCTAATATTTAGCTTCTAAGTGCACTAGTAAGGGTGCCTAAAAATTACTATGAAAAAGCCAACATTGACATATTACTAGTTTACTGAAGACCCAATTCAGTATTTTCACTAGAAGTCTGAATTCTAGACAACACTACACGTATAACCTATCACTCTCTACATAATAGGTTATTTGCAATTATTTAGTATTATTTTATCTAATTCTAATTATAACTCTAAGGAATTTTTATGTATTGCTACTATGTTTTACAGAGGAGAAGACAGAGGTAGCAGAAAACTAAGTTAATTTCCCAAGGTAACTCAAAGGGAGGTGAACTAGCAGGAGATAGAACCACATGTGGAGATCAGGCTCCAGAGGAATCCTTTTAACATATACACCATATTTCATCTTAGCATCTGTAGAGTTGTCAAGCTTGAGGGGCACATGAGAAGGCAGGCATAAGTGGGCTGTGGTTGAACAAAAAATGTCAGAGATGAATGATCTTCAGTCTAGAGGTGTAGACAATGTGGGGTTAGAGTGAGGAAGAAAGTACCTGATTGGAATGAGAGATATAATTGTTTTGAGTGACTGGAGTATGGATGGTGTAGTAGCAACAAGGAGAGAGAGGGATGGGCGTGGTCGCTCATGTCTGTAATCCCAGCACTCTAGGGGGCTGAGGCAGGTGGATCACAAGGTCAGGAGTTCAAGACCAACCTGGCCAAGTTCATGAAACCTCGTCTCTACTAAAAATACAAAAATTAGCCGGGCATGGTGGTGGACACCTGTAATCCCAGCCACTTGGGAGGCTGAGGCAGAGAACTGCTTGAATCTGGGAGGCAGAGGTTACAGTGAGCCAAGATAGCACCACTACACTCCAGCCTGGGTGACAGAGCGATGATACTTTGTCTCAAAAAAAAAAAAAAAAAAAAAAAAAAAAAGGAAAGAAAAAGAAAAAAAAATGGAGATTGGGAGAAAGGAAAACTATTACTTGGAGTGTATGTTTAAAAATTAAAAACTAACAGGAAAACTATTACCTTGAGTGTATGCTTAAAAACTAAAAACTAACAGTATAAGAGATGCAAAGACTAGATGTATGTCTGGGATAGAATATTTTCTTAAACATATACAAATGACATTTTCAGACAAAAGGCTTCAACCAAATATCCAAGTGTCAATTCTCTGAATCACTTAGCTCTTGGGACTGATTAAATTGATTACTTTTCCCCCCAATTACCTGGGCTTCAAATTTATTGCTCATTTGCCTCCTTTACTTCTAAAATAAAGTTCAGATCCACATTTACAATTTGATCAAAGTCATCATGATGAATATTTTCAAGGCACTGTCAGTTGTGGTGGTGCTAATTTTTAATGACAGCCCCCTACGAATCAATAGATAATTTAATTTGAAAATGTGAAGCTGTAAACTTTAATGTTCTGTTTGGTATTTTCTTATTAATTGGAAAGATGGCTGAGTCAACTTTTAGGGAGAGAGCTAGGAAGATCTATCCATTACAGTCCAATCCTGATGGGTGTCACTGACCAGAGGCAGTGCTAGGAAGATCTATCCATTACAGTCCAATCCTGATGGGTGGCATTGACCAGAGTTAGCGCCACTCCCTGGGGCCACACACTGTTGGTGTTGGCTCCAGGTGCACTCTCTGACCCTACTCTATGTGAAATACATGACTGCTCACCTCTGCGTCTTGCACCAAGGCTGTGCCTTGCCCTAATCTTCCCTCCCGCAATTATTTTTATAACCTAAATACAAACTTTGCAGAGAAAGGGAAAGATTGGATCTCTCTACTCCAGTACATGATTTTATTTGTCTCACCCAATTCAGTCTACTTCTTCCAGTCAGTCTACCAACACAAAACTAGATTGAATGCTAAACTGTCGAGAAGACTAACAATTCCTTCTAAAAGCATTTACTGCCTACCTTTCCACATACCATCCAGTCCACGGTGATTGCTAATATCCTTGGTATTTTATCTTATTTTGTCTTCATAACACATGCCTTTCCTAAACATTAAAATATCACTTCTTATAATAGCAAAAGTTAAAAGATAGTTAAGATGTTGAAGAACTCCATTGGCTTTAAAAACAAAAGACTGAAACCATCTTGATTCCCCTTTCACCTTCATAGATAACAGAAACATAGGTGCCAATGCTCTCCTCAACCCTTTAAAACAATTGCCTTTTTAAACCATTTACAATTTGTTTTCTGCTTAAAGACATGAGGAATTCATTACAAACTATTTAGAGAATAAATATCCAAGGAGTCAAACAAAGCGACACTTATCTTTGCGTACGTACAGATTTTTTCTTAAGAAAATATATTTCTACTGTCCTTTTATCTTTTAATGAAAATAAGATCACACTGAGTTTGGACTGCCTGAGCTATATGCTGGCCTTTTGCTGTGCCATTGACGATTCTTCCACCATATCACTATTAATGCCCTTGAAGGCTACATATTTAGAGTCTCCAAAATGGCTGATAAAAAATATCCTCTCAAGTAATATTTGATAGATGATGAATAAATGAATGAGAATTTAACTGTAGCCTTATACCACACTTGATTTCATCACTTCCCTGTTATAGGCCATTTGGGTAATTTTCCACTGTCTTGCTATTATAAACAATCTAGTAATGAACATCCTCATAGCCACATCTTGGCACACATTCCTTATTATTTCTTTAGCATAAATTCCTCAGCATAAATTTAGTCAATGAAAGGTAATGCACTGTTATTCTATTAAAGGCTATTATTAAAGTTGAAATTTAAGAAAAGGCAAAGACGAAGTGAAAACAAGTAATGGACCTAAATAAATCCCTACATGTTAAAAGAACAAAAGGCTCTGCCACAGAAATACTGGAACTGGAACTCATGTGCTAACAATGAAAACAACAGCAACTGTCAAATGGACAAACACTGAAAACACACACACACACACACACACACACACACACACTGAGAGAGAGAGAGAGAGGGATGACTGACATATCAAGAAATGAAGTTGGTTGAGTAAAGAATTAATCGGAGCTGGGTGCAGTGGCTCATGCCTATAATCCCAGCACTTTGGGAGGCCAAGGCAGGCAAATCACCTAAGGTCAGGAGTTCGAGACCAGCCTGGCCAACATGGTGAAACCCCGTCTCTACTAAAAATACAAAAATTAGCTGGTGTGGTGCCATGTGCCTGTAATCCCAGCTACTCAGGAGGCTAAGCCAGAGAATCACTTGAACCCAGGAGGCGGAGGTTGCAGTGAGCTGAGACTGTGCCACCCTACTCCAGCCTGGGAGACAGAGTGAGACTCCATCTCAAAAAAAGAAAAAAAAAAAAAAAGAACTGATAGGTAATATGAAACTCCACTGATTCTACTCCATTTCAACTTTCTTTTCAGTAGAATATAACCATGTTCCCTGTTTCATAACAGAAACCTTAAATGCAAGAAAGAGGTAGCCTATTCTTGTGATGATATGACCAGCTCATCATTGTCTGAAGAGATTTAACTTCAACATCCATTTTTCTAGCTCAGAAAGCAAAATTTTTTCCGCTTTCTAAACTCTTTCCCTCCTCTCCCTGAACACATGTCACCTTCAGTCCATTAATTTTATTAGGATGAGGTTTCTTATCTAATTAGCGTAAACACATTACCCAGAGTTAAAATTTCTTTTTAAGAAATTTCTAAGAGAGGATGGTCCCTCTTAACCCTATGCTGCAAGTTTTAAAAGATCTGTAGTCAGGCTCCTTGACAATCAATATAAGCATTTAATGTAAAATGCTTTTTTTTTTCATTAAAAATTACTAAATTGGTGGTGTGTCTGGCTACTAACAGTCTGTGCTTTAAAAGTCTTAGGCATAAAATATTTGCATTATAGAATCAAACAAAGGTAGTTGCCTGGTACAGTTTGGGATGTTTTACAGAGCATGGTTATATTCTGTTTTGAATGATATTTAAATTGCTCTAATGTATTCTAGGCTGGACGCTCATGTCAATTAATCAGTGCCAAGGCTCTGTCTAACATTTTGCTACAAACTGGGTTCAATTGTAATTTGTCAACTCTAGCACCCGTTGCTATGACAAATAGCTTCGGTCTGGTTAATCTCTTGCACATAATAGCATTCTGCTACTTTGATACATCTATTATGTCGTGGTTTACATATGCTTGGGGGAACGTTTTTATTGGGACATTTTATACTAAATTATCTCTAGTTTACACTAACAAAGCAAGCAGAGGACTGATTCTGATAGAAGCTTCCCAATATCTCAACAATGCCAAGTTATCGTGGATCTCAAATCTCACAGCAAGACATCAAGAGGACAGTACCTGAAATCTGACCACACAGTTTCAAAATCATGAATCCACATTTACTGACTTGGACCATTTACTTAACTTTCTATGTCCTGATCCTTCTTATTGGTATAAAGAAGATAGTAGTTTGTACCAACTTCTTAAAGGTGTGACAGTTCAGTGTAATACAGGACAGTGTTTACCTCATTAAAAACAACAACAACAAATAAAAAAACAAGAAAACCTGGATTTTGTTGTAATTTTTAAAATCTTTCTTTACTGATGCATAATAATTGTATATATTTATGGGTTACATGTGATATTTTGATACATGCACATGACGTGTTATGATCAGGGTAATTGGGGATATCTATCACCTCAAACACTTGTCATTTCTATGTGTTGGAAACATTTCAAATCTTTTCTTCTAGCTATTTTGAAATGTACAATAAATTGTTGTTAACCATCGTCACCATACTATGCTGTGGAACACTAGAACTCACTCCTATCTGACTGTATGTTGGTACTTATTACCAACCTCTCCTCATCCTAACTTCTCCACCCTTCCCAGCCTCTGGTAACCACCATTCTACTGTCTATCCTCCAGAGATCAACATTTTTAGCTCCCATATATGAGTGAGAACATGTGATATTTGTCTTTCTGTGCTCAGCTTATTTCAGTTAACATAATGGCTTCCCTCCAGTTCCATCCATGTTGCTGTGACGAACAGCATTTCATCCTTTTTCAGGGCTGAATAGTATTCCCTTGTACATATATACCACATTTAAATCTAATCATCTCTTAAAGGACACTTAGGTTGATTTCATATCTTTGCTACTGTAAATGGTGCTGCGTAAACATGGGTGTGCAGGTCCTCTGAGATACTGATTTTCTTTCCTTTGCGTAAATACCCATAGTGGGATTTTGCTGGATTTTATGGTAGTTCTACTTTTAGTTTTTTGACAAATCTCTGTATTGTTTTCCCTATTAGCTGTGCCAATTTTCATTCCAACCAACAGTGCATAAAAGTTCTCTCTTCTCTACATCCTTGCCAGCATTTGTTATTTTTTGTCTTTTTGATAATAGTCATTCTAACTGGGATGAGATAATACCTCACTGAAGTTTTGATCTGCATTTCTCTGATAATTAGTGATGTTAAGTATTTTTTTATACCTGTTGGCCGTTTGCATGTTTGTTTGTTTTTAGTAATGTTAAGCTTTTTTTTTGTATCTGTTGACTGTTTTTTTTGAGACAGAGTTTCACTCTTGTTACCCAGGCTGGACTGCAATGGCACGATCTCAGCTCACTGCAACCTCTGCCTCCTGGATTTAAAGGATTCTCCTGCCTCAGCTTCCCAAGTAGCTGGGATTACAGGCATGTACCACCACACCTGGCTAAATTTTTTTTTTTTTTTTTTTTTTTTTATTTTTAGTAGAGACAGAGTTTCACCATGTTGGCCAGGCTGGTCTTGAACTCCTGACCTCACGTGATCCACCTACCTCGGCCTCCCAAAGTGTTGGGATTACAAGTGTGAGCCACTGTGCCCGGCCTGTATGTCCTCTTTTGAGAAATGTTTATTCAGATCCTTTGCCCATTTTTAAATAGGATTATTATTATTATTATTGCTATAGAGTTGACTGTGTTCCTTGTCTTATATTCTGGATATGAGTTGACAGAATAGCTTGCAAATATTTGCTCCCATTCTACAGATCCTCCCTTCCCTCCATTCGTTATTTCCTTTGTTGTGCCAAAGCTTTTTAGTCTAATATAGTCCTATTTGTATATTTTTGTTTCTGTTCCCTATGCCTTTGAAGTCTTAGATAAAATCTTTGCCCAGGCCAATGTCTTAACGCATTTTACCTATGTTTACTTCTAGTAGCTTTATAGTATCAGGTTTCCATCTTTAATGCATTTTGAGTTGATTTTTGTAGATGGTGAGAGATAGGGTCTTGTTTCATTCCTCTGCATATGGATATCCATTTTTCCCAGCACAGCTTATTGAAGAGGGTATCCTTTCCCCAATCCATATAATTTTTAAATAAACCCAGTTATATGTAAATGGTAGTACAGTATGTATTTTTTAAATGGTTGAAATTAAAGGTTGAAGACTTTTAAAGGTTTCTACTATGAATGACCAAATAAAACTTGTGAAAAGGGTTTTGCTGCCAATGGAGGTGGCCAGTTCCCAGGTGGTCACTCCCTGGGAGGCACCTCATTGTGTATTGTCATCCAAACAGGGCTGATGTGATTGCAGAAGTGGGCACTTATTGACCTCAGCCAGCAATTTGAAACTGGCTGTAAATTGTCCCTTTCGGTCTTAACACACAGAATGTTTCTACGTGGGAAAAGTGCATCGGCTGCAGTTTTCAGCAATACATTCTCAAAAAGTCAATTTCACCTTTTGGCAGCTCTGAAAGAATCCATATTACTTTAAGTATAATCGCTCCAAATAGGGGCAACAGTTAAAAGAAGGGGAGAAAAAAAAAAAGAAGCCCAAAGTACAAAGGGTGACAAGTAGTTGTTTTTGAATAACAGGGAAGTCATACCACAATAAAATAATTCTGCAGTATTACCTTTATAGCAAAGTGATTAAAAGTTGTTTTTACTAAAGTTCTAATTCCGTACAGTTAAAAGAGCCACAGTACTCCACGATAAAACAATGAAACAGCACAATGTCCCGCTGACTAAGAGATAAATGAAACATCAAAACTGTAGTAAATATTTCAGGTGTTCTGACAGGTTATCTTGGCATTAAAACATTCCATTTCCTGCCTCTCTC
The DNA here is from genome assembly GCF_000951045.1 of Mandrillus leucophaeus. Classification (NCBI taxonomy): domain Eukaryota; kingdom Metazoa; phylum Chordata; class Mammalia; order Primates; family Cercopithecidae; genus Mandrillus; species Mandrillus leucophaeus. Next base: position 1,078,545 of record NW_012106575.1, read on the forward strand.
TCTTATTCTCTCTTTCTCCCACCTCCAAAACAACATGCCCATATATAAAAGTGTGCTCCTGAAAAATTCAACAGGACACAACCAATGCCAAAAATTAGTGGAGGCCAATTTGTAGAGAGAAATTTTATGTGGGAATTAGCGCTGAGGAGGGAGCAGTGGGAACCCAAAGAGTGCTTTGATGTTCCTCATGAAAAAGACGAGCTGAAATTGTGGAGGAAGCACCAGGAAAGAGCTTCACTCACTAAATCTTCAACCGCAGGTTTTGAAATATAATTCCCAAGATGACTTTGCTTTTACAAATAAATTTAATTCCAATTTAGGTGAAAATTTTCAGAGAGGTAATTGTATCCAACACCATTTATGCAATTTGGATTGAGGATCTTGAGTTAGGGGAGAGTCAGCAATGCATTTCTGGAAATAGATCTGAAGAAACCAGGTGAACATTCTCATCTGAACCTCGGAGCATACATCCTTTCATAGCTTATAGCTGCCTGAGTGTTGAGTTTTGCAATCAATTTCTACTCAAAAGAAAAATGCTGTCATAATACGAAGTAAAATGATACGTCTTTGTACTGTTCCAAATACTTAGGTAAAATCATGGGGGTCTTTATTTTTTTTATTCTGAAGGGTGGTATGTATACTGTATAAAACTATTCAGTAAGAGTTGGGTACCAGAAGATAACCCAGTAAAAAGCATCCAAGTCAACACTCAGCTCCAAAAGGAGCGAGTCTCTTCTCCTTCAGTAATTAAGCATTCAAACCAGTAAACAGCTTGGTTGGAATGATTTTATGACAAATGACCGAGAGCATATCAACCATAAAACTCAGCTCGGCAAAAATCCCTCAAGCCCAGGAAACTCAATCAATGTAGAGCAGGCAACAGCCTCAGCTGTGGCAGCATTCTCTCACTCCGAGTCACATAAATCCAAGGAGGCCAGAGTTGTTCCGCTAACTCTGACACAAGACACAAGCGAGGAGGAGGGCACTGGGTTTCGCGTGGGGAGACAGAAAAGGAAGAAAGGCAAGAAGTACGTTTCTTTTTCTCCCGTTTGCTCTGTTGCTGGTTCTACTTACAGGTGTTGACGAAGAGAAGAAATTGCACAGTGTCTATGAAGACAGATGTAACAAATATTCAAAGAGAAGAAGAAAACAGGCAGGCAGACATGGTATAGGAGATGAAAGGGGGACACTGGGTTATGGCAAGATGATCTTGCTGCAACTATGGTCCCGAAAGCATCCCTGAATAAAAGAACAGATATTAATGCAGGCACACGATTTTTATCTCAGTCTATGAGTTAACTATATGACTATTCACTTTTGTACCATATTTTTCCAATATTGCAGTATGCCAATTTCAAAACAGCAAAGGTGAAAGAATTTTACAGCAAACATCCATATATCTACCACCTATATTCTACTACTGGCATTTTACTATACTTGCTTTATCCCAGCTATTTCCATCTGTCCATCTGTCTCTCCAACCATCACCCCATCTTATTTTTGGTGCATTTCAAAGTAAATTTCAGACATCATTAAAATGCCCCCTACAATTTTCAGCATACATGATGTTTACTCAAGTTGTTCAATATTCATAGTTTTTATGCCATTACTTCCTAATAATACTATATGACCCCTATGAAACAGTTAAAATCAATTTTGAAATTTGCACATTTGTATATTTTCCCTTCTCCACAGCAACCAAGTAAAATTATTACATATTTACACTGTACAAACATATTGCCAATAGGAAGATAAAAATTCTCTGGGACAACAGAGAAACTGAAATATGTGAGCAGAGAGGCTGACAGAGAACATAGAACCCTGCAAAAAAAAAAAAAAGAAAAGAAAAGAAAAGAAAAAGAAAAAATTGGAGTAGGAATAAAGTTTGAGAATTTCATAACCAGCAGGAAAGGGTGGAAGTCAAGAAGCAGTAAGGGAAAGGGGGATAGGAAAGCCCCTGAAATCAAGATAGGTGCGCATGTTGCATGAAACCAATGCGCAGAAAGGTATGTGTGTTAGAGTTATTACCGGTATTCCAGAGCAGGGGAATGGAAGAACATTATGGCAAGATGTCATAATAAGAAGCTTAAAGAAGTTTACAAAGTTCAGTGAAGAGTATCACTCTACTCTCTAGGAATGCGCTAACTCGCTTCCAAAGATGAACAAACATGGAAAGAACACAGCTTCCAGCACATAGCAAGATCCAGCGATGGAGAATGTCATATTCAATCTCTAAATTCTACAAATACTTGAAACATGGAGCCATCACTTCCTTGTGGCCAATTTCTTGCTTCATTCTCTCTACTGTTGTCATATGGACACAGCATATTAATTAGACTGAGATCATTGTATTTCATCCGATAATGTCAAACTTATTGGAGGTTTGGAGTACATCCAAATTGCATTTCAATCTATCACTTCAATGTTATAAATGACAAATCAATATTGTTAATACTTTTCCATCTTAATGTTGTCTGATGGAACAAAGCCAGCACATCCTACAAGACATATGTAGATTACTAAGGCTATACTTTGAACATAATGGAATGCAAAACACTCGTTTTTATGGTACATGCAGGCAGTGGGTCACTGGAGTAGATGGACGCCCAGCAGGAGTTAGAGAAATTAACACCTTTCTGAAGTTGAAAGCAGTGGTAACTTGTTACTGAGTCACCTATTCCAACTGGGATCCTATTAAAGTGCTTGATTTGAGGGCAAAGACATAAAATCTCAATTAAAAATATTGTTTGTTGAAGCCTGGACTCATGCTGGCACCCGTGGAAAATTCATATAAACCAGCAGCGCATCTCCATCTAAAATTCAATTATGTAAGTCCAAGATTGTAGCTGGTCAGAGACAGCTTTGTTATGAAAATAATAGCAAGTGGGTTACGATAATCACCCATTCTTCATGAGACCACAGGGGCAGTAAACAACTCAGGTTCAACGCCTGGAATTGCCGCCCCTAGTTTTATCCGCTTATATATTGTAAGTAGCAAGCTGATGATAACCAATGGACTCAAGAAATGAACCAATACTATTGGCTTCCTTTGACATTTCATGCAGTCTAAGACAAGTAAAGTTCAAAACTCCCAAATCAGATGTGCGGAGGAAGTACTGTGTGTTCTACCTTCGTAGTTATTTATCCAACTAGTGACTCCAAAATCATTTCACCTACAAGTGAGGCAAAGAGTTGCTGTACATGGACTTAGACATAGGGAGTCAGGATGTTCAGTCATCAGGGTGCAAATGCCCCAAGAATACAGACCACCCAGGTTTAGGGAACTTCCTAGCTAGTTCCTCTTTGTCTACTAGCATGTCTTCCAAGTGCATTTTCAGTCCATTCATTTTTCTGGTAGAGACCACTGTTACTTCTCTCCTGCACCACTGCCAACTTCCTCCTTAGCCACCTACTCCCCATCCATTCTAGAGTCAATAAAAGGAATCTCCTAATAGTATACATAAGAGCTCAATACTCTCGTCCTTAAAACTCTTCATTGTTTCTCACTATATTTTGAATAAAATGTAAAGTAACTGAAAAGGCCACACAGGACCTGACGTTTACCTTGCTATTCAAACCTATGTCCTACCCCTCCACTGACTTCTCTGCTAAGCTTGGCCACCCTGGTCTCCTTTTAGTTCTTTCCCACATCAGGGCCTTTAAACATGTTGTTTCTGTTTCTAATGATCCTTCCCACTTTTGGCCAGTTGGGACCTTCATATCACTTAGACCTCTGCTTAAATGGGTTCTTCTCCAAGAGCCCTTCCCTGGCCCGCTGATCTGAAGCAAACACTACTGTATCTTCTACCATCACTCACTATTTCAGCTTCCTGGTTTCTTCATCACACACATCCCCTTTGGCATTTGTTGTTATTATTATTTATGTTTTTCTCACTGCCACCACTGGAGTAATAATTAGTCCATGAAGGCAAGGGTGTGTCTCATACATTGCCCTATCCTTTTAACATTAGCAACAAATGACAAATGAATGAAGAATGAATGAACACCCCCAACCCAGCATAACTGCAGGTGTTTTTAACGTGGGTCGAAATGTTTCTTTTGAAATATCTCTTATGGTGATGAACAAGGGAAGTCTTTAGATACCATACTCCAGTCACCAGTTTATTTTAACATTCTTCCATCTCTGATAAACTGCTGGTAACAGTGTATCAAGAAACATATGTCAAGAAATACTACAGTTGAATTTTAAAAAGGGTGTTTTGGTAGACTGAAAACATAATTTACTCCTGAGCCACCCTGGTTTCAGCTTCTGCTGCTATTTTAAGCCCAGTTGCAATTAAGTGCCTAAATACCATAATAAGGCATCCATCACCAAGCTCCTCTCTCTGACCCATTATTAAAACTAAGAAGTGCTGTGAGGCTATGAGAATGATTCAATACAAATGACTTAACAGCTATTGATGAATTTACCTTTAACAAATGCCCTCCGGTAGAGCCGACGATTCAATAGGTTTTGCTATTTCTTTTTCCTTCTCCTACATCCCATTTTGCTCTCTCCGGCACACCACTCAATGCAAATACAACAGCTGCAGTTCTGACAGTAACAGAAAGATCATAACCCCGTACACCTCGACTGAAATCTTAATGTTAGCCCCTGGTTGATAGCTACATCAATTTCAAAGATGTCCTTCCACCCCAAGACTGCTAGAGAGAAAAATTCATAAAACTCTGAGAGTACCATCTTTTCATTTGTGTGCCAACTAACTCTGAACACCCTGACACAGTCAGCTTGGCCCTTATTATATTCTGAGGATGTAGAGATGGAGAAGTCTTTCAGAAATGTGCTTCCTGCTGACTATTATTCCAAGGGAGACAGAAAGCAAGAGGAAATAAAAACATTTTACATCGCATTCTTCAGTGATTTTAATCATAAGGCTGCTCTGTTGACACTGAAAAACTTTCCAACTCGCTGTTATTCTTAAGCAAGAATCAGTGCACTGCAATCCTTTGGGCTTATGATTCACTGAGGTCACTAAGATTTGTTACCCCTGATGTACTGATTAGGAGAGAGACTCCGGGAGATGAAGAATGTATATGAGGTCAATAAACGGTGCAACGAATGAAAAGAGAAGGAGCTCCGAAATCAGCATGGCTGCCTGCTGGGTATGTACTCAAAGGCAGGTTAGTTCAAATCCCCTGAACCTCAGTATCCTTATCTGGAAACTGGGAAAAATATAAGTTCTACCTCCCAGGACGGTTATGAGTCTAAAGTGCCTGAGTGACCATAACAGCAAGAACCAGGATCCATCGCATGCCTCCTTAGGGGAACGATGGTGGCACTCAGGTGCTGAGCGCTTACTTTGAACCAGGCACTGTGCGGAATGCGTCTGTCCTGTGTGCTTCTGTTCTCTCATTTAATTGGGTTGATGCCATTTCCGACTTTCTGCACCAATGAGGAATCCAGGCTCAGAAGAGACAGACAACTTGTCTAAACACGATCCTGCCTAGAATTCATAGCAGAGCAGGATGTAAACCCAGAACTGTCGGAGACTACAACTTTTTCTCTCGAATGCCATCTGGCCTTCCTAGTAGTTGCTCAGTGAATGTTAGTTTCCAATACTTTTCACTCAACTGTGGACAGAAATATCAGTCATTTTACGTATACCCAGATTGGCTCCTCCTGTCATTTAATCCCATGATTTT
>NW_012106575.1:1088643-1090367 GCF_000951045.1 Mandrillus leucophaeus
AGGTGCATAAATATTCAATGTCTTCTTGATTAAGTCACCTTTTCCATTACGAAATTACCTTCTTTATCCCTGATGTATTTTTCTCTAGAATGTATTTGTGTGATATCAGTATAGTTAGTTCAGTATTCTTTAGATTAGTGATAGCATTCTGTATCTTTATCTTTTTTTAAGGAAAAAAATTACACTTTGTTTAAACATGCATATATACCACGTGTTTTATATATTGAAAAGATAACACTGACAAAATTAAATCACAAATGAAAAACTGGGAAATCATTTACTGCATATATCATAGATGAATGGTTAATATCCTTAATTAATATACAGGAAAATGTGTTACAAATAATCAGAAATAAATGAACTTGAATTTTAAATAGTAAAAACACATGGACAAAAAAATAACAATGAAAATTTATTTATTTATTTATTTTTCTTCTTTCTTTCTTTTTTTTTTTTTTTAAGACAGGGTCTTGCTTTCTCCTGAGTGCAGTGGAGTGCAGGCTGGAGTACAGTGGTATGATCACAGCTCAGTGCAGCCTCAGCCTCCCAGGCTCAAGTGATCCTCACACCTCAGCCTCCCAAGTAGCTGGGACTACAGACATGCACCACCGTGCTCAGTTAAATTTTTAAATTTTTTGTAAAGATGGGGCCTTGTCATGTTGCCCAGGTTGGTCTCAAACTCCTGGGCTCAAGGGATCCTCCTGCTTCAGCCTCCCAAAGTGCTGGGATTACAGGTGTGCACTACCATTCATCCTTATTAACATATTTGTGTCTTTATATTTAAAGTGTGTTTCTTGTAACACAACCTATAATTTGATCTTATTTTTATTAACTGACAATCTCTGCCTTTGAACTGAGTATATTTAGAACATTAATATTTAATGTGTTTGATACAATTAGGTTTAAACCTATAATCTATTGGTTTTTTATTTGTCCCAGCTTTCCCTTTTCCTCTTTTTTTCTGTCTTCTTTTGGAGTAATTGAAAATTTTTATTATTCTATTTCCTTTGCTGGCTTATTAGTTATAACTCTGCATTTCATCTTTTTAGTGGAAGCTTTAGGCTTTACAGTAACACTATAAAAGGGAAATCTTTATAACTTTGTATTTTGAAAATATTACAAATTCACAGATAGTTTTAAAGATAGAGAGGTCCTGTTTCCCTACCCTGCTGGTGACATTGGTAACCCATTTGTTACATCTTATGAAACTACATCATATTGTACTATACGATATTGACATTGATATAGTGTGTTTGTATCATTTTATGCCCTTTTATTACATGTCTAAATTTCTGTAACCACCACCACAATCCAGATACAGAACTAATTCACTGGAGATTTCTCCTTCATGCTGTACATTTATAGTTCTACCCATCTTTTTTTGTCCCACCATACTAGCAACAACTACCATATCTTTATACTTTTCTCATGGTGAAAGCGTTATGTAAATAAATAAAATCGTATAGTCTATACCTTTTGAGATTGTTTTTTCATTCAACATTATGCCCTTGAGATTCATCCCAGGTGTTATGTATATCGATAGTTCATGAAGTTCTTATTGCTGAATAGTTCCCATTACGGGTATCTCATAGTTTCTTTAACCATTCACCTACTGTAGATATTTTAGTGGTTTCTAGTTTTTGACTCATAAATAAAACTGCTGACAATAATTGTGTTTAGGTTTCTGGGGTTTTCTGTGGACATTAACTTTCATTTCTCTGGGA
>NW_012106575.1:1090852-1093252 GCF_000951045.1 Mandrillus leucophaeus
TCCTCTCTCTGACCCATTATTAAAACTAAGAAGTGCTGTGAGGCTATGAGAATGATTCAATACAAATGACTTAACAGCTATTGATGAATTTACCTTTAACAAATGCCCTCCGGTAGAGCCCACGATTCAATAGGTTTTGCTATTTCTTTTTCCTTCTCCTACATCCCATTTTGCTCTCTCCGGCACACCACTCAATGCAAATACAACAGCTGCAGTTCTGACAGTAACAGAAAGATCATAACCCCGTACACCTCGACTGAAATCTTAATGTTAGCCCCTGGTTGATAGCTACATCAATTTCAAAGATGTCCTTCCACCCCAAGACTGCTAGAGAGAAAAATTCATAAAACTCTGAGAGTACCATCTTTTCATTTGTGTGCCAACTAACTCTGAACACCCTGACACAGTCAGCTTGGCCCTTATTATATTCTGAGGATGTAGAGATGGAGAAGTCTTTCAGAAATGTGCTTCCTGCTGACTATTATTCCAAGGGAGACAGAAAGCAAGAGGAAATAAAAACATTTTACATCGCATTCTTCAGTGATTTTAATCATAAGGCTGCTCTGTTGACACTGAAAAACTTTCCAACTCGCTGTTATTCTTAAGCAAGAATCAGTGCACTGCAATCCTTTGGGCTTATGATTCACTGAGGTCACTAAGATTTGTTACCCCTGATGTACTGATTAGGAGAGAGACTCCGGGAGATGAAGAATGTATATGAGGTCAATAAACGGTGCAACGAATGAAAAGAGAAGGAGCTCCGAAATCAGCATGGCTGCCTGCTGGGTATGTACTCAAAGGCAGGTTAGTTCAAATCCCCTGAACCTCAGTATCCTTATCTGGAAACTGGGAAAAATATAAGTTCTACCTCCCAGGACGGTTATGAGTCTAAAGTGCCTGAGTGACCATAACAGCAAGAACCAGGATCCATCGCATGCCTCCTTAGGGGAACGATGGTGGCACTCAGGTGCTGAGCGCTTACTTTGAACCAGGCACTGTGCGGAATGCGTCTGTCCTGTGTGCTTCTGTTCTCTCATTTAATTGGGTTGATGCCATTTCCGACTTTCTGCACCAATGAGGAATCCAGGCTCAGAAGAGACAGACAACTTGTCTAAACACGATCCTGCCTAGAATTCATAGCAGAGCAGGATGTAAACCCAGAACTGTCGGAGACTACAACTTTTTCTCTCGAATGCCATCTGGCCTTCCTAGTAGTTGCTCAGTGAATGTTAGTTTCCAATACTTTTCACTCAACTGTGGACAGAAATATCAGTCATTTTACGTATACCCAGATTGGCTCCTCCTGTCATTTAATCCCATGATTTTCAATTCTTCCCTTTCAAAAACATTTTTATTTTATAAATTATTAGAGAGCTTTCTAGCAAAAACCAGAAAACCTGCTAGACAAATTCTAAAAGAACCATAACACCAATTTTATGGGGTCTATGTTCTTCCTTAGACAAAGACCTTATCAGTCTCGCTCATTGCTGAAATTCTAGCATCTAGAAGGTATTCAATAAAATCTTATAGAATGAAAGGTAAAAATAATTAATCATAACCTCTGAGAATTCATCATACATCTAAGCCAAGTTCGAATTCTATATACTCCACATAACTTCTGTTCACACATACATAACAAGTTCAAATTCTATATACTCCAGATAATTCGGTGTTTTGTTTGTTTGAGACAGGGTGTTGCCTTGTTGCTAAGGCTGGAGTGCACTGGTGTAATTATAACTGACAACAGCCTCGAACTTCTGGGCTCACGTGATCCTCCCACTTCGGCCTCCCAAGTAGCTGGGACTACAAATGCATGCCATCATGGCTAGCTAATATTTTATCTTTATTTTTTGGAGAGACAGGGTCTTGTTATATTGCCCAGGTTGGTCTTGAACTCCTGAGCTTATGCAATCCTTATGCCTCAGCCTCCCAAAGTGTTGGGATTATAGGCGTGAGCCACAGTGTCCAGCCCAAATAATTTGTGCTCATACATACATACATATGTATATAGTTATATGTGTGTGTGTGTGTGTGTGTGTGTGTGTGTGTGTGTAGAAAGAGAAACAGAAAAGAAGGCTGGGTCTGTATAACTCTGGTATTTATGCACAGCGTGGTACTGAACCTATAATGGTACCCAATTAAATATGCATTTATTGCCTAATTGAGATGCTAGTAAATCATGCCATAAATAACATTGGGAAAAAAAATGATCCTACCAGATAATAATTACATATACAAGTTCAGTTAACACAAAAAAGTATCAGTAAAATGGTTCCATAAATAATGGTGTCCCTATTGATGAAAAATCCTTCATCTCACACAACCTAAGCCTTCTATAACATGTGCATTTCAAAAGAGAAAGGATGTAGAAAACACAGCCCAGTCCTCATGACGCTGAAG
>NW_012106575.1:1093302-1097742 GCF_000951045.1 Mandrillus leucophaeus
GTTTCTAGTTTTTGACTCATAAATAAAACTGCTGACAATAATTGTGTTTAGGTTTCTGGGGTTTTCTGTGGACATTAACTTTCATTTCTCTGGGATAAATGTCCAGAAATGTGATTGTTGACTCATTGGTAAATGTCTATTTATTTTCTTTAAGAAACTACAAAAGTATTTGCCAGAAGAGTTGTGTCATTTGACATTCCCATAATCAATGTATGAGAGATGCACTTTTTATGCATCCTTGTAAACATTTGATACTGTTTCTATCTTAAATTTTATCTGTTCTAACATGTGTGTAATGATATCTTATTATAGTCTTAATCTGCATTTCCCTAACAGCCAGTAATGCCGAATTCTTTCCATGTTCTTAATTTCTTCCATATATCCTCTTTGGTAAAATATTTCTTCAAGTCATTTAAAAAAATTTTCTAAATGGATTGGTTTTTACTCTTTGACATTCTAAAATTGACAATAATTATATATAATTATCACGTCCAACATGATGTTTTGAAAAATGTATACACTGTAGAATGGCTAACTCAAGTTAATTAACATATGCAGAACCACACACACTTATTTTTGTGGTAAAAACATTTCAAATCTACTTTGTTAATGATTTTCAAGGATATAATACAGAATTATTAACTACAGTCACTATGTTGTACAATTGATCTATTGAACTCATTCCTCCTATCTAACTAAAACTTTGTATCCTTTGACAAACATTTCTTTACCCTTCCAGTTTCTGGTAACCATCATTCTACTTCTTTATAAATTTGTAGATATTAGTCCTTTATTAGATATGAAATTTGCAAATATTTTCTTCCACATTATAGCTTTTGTTTCCAGTATCTTAACAGGATTTAGCGACCACATCTTTAATTTTTTTTTTTTTAAACTGAGTCTCGCTCTGTCGCCCAGGCTAGAGTGCAGTGGCACGATCTCAGCTCACTGCAACCTCCATCTCCCTGGTTCAAGCGATTCTCCTGCCTCAGCCTCCCAAATAGCTGGGATTACAGGCACGCATTACCACGCCTGGCTAACTTTTGTATTTTTAGTAAAGACTGGGTTTCGCCATGTTGGCCAGGCTGGTCTCGAACTCCTGACCTCAGGTTATCCACCTGCCTCGGCCTCCCAAAGTGCTGGTATTACAGGCGTGAGCCACCATGTCCAGCCAAATTTTAATGAAGTCTAATTTATCATTTTTTTCTTTTATAGACCCTTGGGGGCATGTCACCAAGCTCTAGGTTTGAAAGATATTTTTCCTATAGGATTGCCTGAAAGTTTTATAGTTTTATGTTTTCAATTTAACCTGTGATCCATTTTGAGCTAATTTTTATGAGATGTGACGTTTAGGTCAAGATTTATTATTTATTATTATTATTTTGCCTATGAATAGCCAATTGTTCCAGCACCATTGCCGTAAAGACTGTCCTTCCTCCATTAAATCGCTTTTGCATTATTGGCAAAAATCAGTTGGTCATAGTTGCCTGGGGCTGTTTCCGTGTCTTCCTTTCCCTTCCATTGATTTAGGCATCTACATCTGAGCAAACACCATGTAGGGAGGATGACTGGAGTTACGTAATGTCTTGAAACTAGGTAGATTGATTTGTCCCACCTGATTCTTCTTTTTCAAAACTGTGTTAACTATTCTAGCTTCTTTGCTTTTCTATTCACATTTTGAGATAATCTTCTCTATATTTATTTTTAAAAGCTCTGCTGATATTTTGAAATTATTGCATTAAATCTGTGTGTCAGTTTGAGCAGAAATGGCATCTTTACAAAGTGGAGTCTTTCAATCCATGAAAACACTATGCTTTTCCATCCATTTCCATCTTGGCCTTTTTCATCAGCATTTGATAATTTTCAGCATACAAGTCCTGTCAGATGCACACCTAAGGATTTCCCTTTTTTCTGGGTGATTAAAATGGTATGGTATTTTAAGTTGTTTTTATGTGTTTACTGCAAGAAATTTAGAAATTGCTTTTTGCAATGCAATTTCATATCCTGCGACTTTGGTGAGCTAACTTGTTGGTCCACAAAATGTGTGCAGGTTTTGCATTTTTGGTGTTTTCTATATAACCATGCAATCCACAAATAAGGATAGTTTTATTTCTTTATTTTAACCTGTATGCCTTTTATTTACATTTCTTGTCTTATTGCACTGTTTAGAAATTCCTTACTATGTTGAATAGAGGTGGTGTCTTGTTCTTATATTTAAGGGGAAATCATTCATTTGTACCATTACACACAATATTACATGTAGGCTTGCACATGTCCTTTATCGAATTAATAAAACTGCTATCTATTCTTATTTTTTCTGAGAGTTCTGGCTGTGTATCAATTTTTTCAAACTTTTTCCTGCATCAACTAATGTGAGCATGTGATTTTTCTTCTTTAACCTATCAGTACAGTGAATAACATCAATTGATTTTCAAATACTGAATTAGTATTGCATTACTGGACTATTCCTCATTAGGTTGGGATGCATAAATCTTTTTGTATATTGCTAGATTCTATTTAAAAATATTTTAAATAGTGTAAATTCTATATCAGGGATATTGATTTGTAGTTTTCTTGTTTCTTTTGTTACTTTCTTTGTCTGGCTTTGTGATCAGAGTGTAATGGCTTCATAAAATAAAGTCGAATGTGTGCCACCACCTTCTATTTTTAAGACAAAGCCTCGGTCTGTCGCCCAGGCAGGAGTGCAGTGGTGCAATCTTGGCTCACTGCAACCTCCGCCTCCTGGGTTCAAGCAATTCCCCTGCCTCAGCCTCCCGAGTAGCTGGCATTACAGGTGCCCACCATCATGCCTAGCTAATTTTTGCATTTTTAGTACAGATGAGGTTTCACCATGTTGGCCAGGCTGGTCTCGAACTCCTGACCTCAAGTGATCCGGCCTCCCAGAGTGCTGGCATTACAGGCGTAAGTCACCGCACCTGGCCCACCTTCTATTTTCTAAAAAATATTTTGTAGAATTGGTATTAAATGTTTTAAAAATATGGGTAGAATTCTCCAATGAAGCCATTTAGACCTGGAGATTGCCTCGCCGGGGGCGGGGGGTGGAGGGGCGTTAAATTACGAATTCAATTTCCTTAAGAGTTATAGGGTTATTCAAATTATCTATTGTATATTGGGTGAACTGTAGTTTGTGCTTTTCAAGGGAATTGGTTTAAGTTGTCAAATGTGTAAGTGCAGAGTTGTTCAGAGTAGTCTCTTATTATCCTTTTAATGTCTGCAGGGTCTATAGTAATATTCTTGGCTTCTTTCCTCATATTGTTAATATTTCCTTCTTTTTTTTTTTTCTATCATCCTTACTAGAAGTTTGCCATTTTCTTCTATATTTTTAAAGAACTAGCATTTCTCTATTGTTTTTCTGTTTTCAATTTCATTGACTTTTGCTCCAATTTTTATTATTTCCACTCTGCTGCTTGCTTTGGGTTTATTTAACTCTTCTTTCCCTGTTTTTATTTGAAGTGGGAGCTTATATTATTGATTTTAGAATTCTCATTTTTAAATTGAAAGCATTTAGGGCTATACATTTCCCTCTAAGGACTGCTTTAGCTGTGTCACACAAATTTTTATACATTGTACGTTTATTTTAATTAAGTTCAATGTCATTTTTAAAATGTATTATGAGACTTCATTTTCAACTCATGGATGACCAAGAAGTTTACTGTTTATCTTCCAAGTGTTTGAGATTTTTTCCTGTTCTCTTTATGTTATTAATTTCTGGTTTGATTCTACTGTTGTCAGAGAGCACACTCCAAGATTTCACTGTCTTTACATTTGCTGACATTTATTTTATGGCTTAGGACATGGTCTCTCAAGGTATATGCTCTATGGGCTCCTTAAAAGAATTTGTATTCTGCTGTTTTGGGGTAAAGTGTTCTGCAATTGTTGATGACATCCTGTTGGTTGATGGTGGTGAGATCTCCTCTATCCTTCCTTACATCCTATATGGTCATTCTATAACTTGTTGCAAGATGGATGTTTAGGTTTACAATTACAATTGTGGGTTCATATATTTGTTTTTCTTTCCATTATATATGTTTTTGCTTCACAGATTTTACAGCTCTTTTATTTGATGCAAACACATTTAGAATTCCTATAAATACTCTCCTGGGTTCTTACTCTCCTCTCTGGTGCTCTATCCTCAGAATGACAGGTACCTTGGTCCCTGGACCCTCAGTTCCACTTCCTCAATACAGGGAGTACTGCAGGCTTCACCTGAGTTCCCCTCCTCTCCTCATGGAAACGCTTAAGGCAGTAAGCTGGGGCAATGAAAGGACTCACCTCCTTTGCTCCTGTCAAGGATCGCTGTCCATCTCTGTTTGATGTACAGTGTTGTGCAAGCCATTGTTTCATGTGTTTTGATCATCATACAGTCGTTTAAGATGAGAGGTTAAATTTGGTCGTTATTACACCATCTTGACCAGAGGA
>NW_012106575.1:1098364-1099807 GCF_000951045.1 Mandrillus leucophaeus
TTTACTAGCAAAGTCATCTGGGCCTGGAATTTTCTTAGTGGGAAGATTTTTAACTCCAGATTTAATTTATTTGATATATATCAGGAAATTCAGATGATCTGTTTCTTCTTGAGTGAGCGTTCTTAGATCTCTTTCAAGGAATTTACCCATTTCACCCTTAAACCTTAATATCATGAAATAAGGTTGTTCATATTATTATCTTATTATTCTTTTAACACCTTTAGAATCTGTAGTGATGTCTCCTCTTTCTATACTGGTACTGGTAATTTGTATCTTCTCCCTAACTTTACTAAGCCTGGCTAAAGGTGTATTTATTGATTTTATTAATTTTCTCAAAAAATCAGCTTTTGGTTTCAAAGATTTCCTCCAATTTTGGCCTGCTACCCATTTTATTGATTTCAACTCTGATCTTTATTATTTCCTATCTTCTACTTAACTTAATTCACCTTCTTTATCTATTTTTCTAAGGCAGAAGATAAAGTAAGTGATTTAAGACCATTTTTCCCTATCCTAATATGGATATTTAATGCTATGAATTTCTCTTCAAGCATTGTTTAGTAACACTACAAAAAATCTGATATGTCATATGTATATTTTTGTTCAGGTCACTGTTTATTTTGATTTCCCTTTAGATTTTCTCTTTGATCCATAGGTTATTTATTAAAGTGTGACTTATTTTCCAAGTGTTTAGACATTTTCATTTTCATTTTAAATTTCTGTCATTTACTTCTAGTTTGATTCCACTGTGGTTGGAGAAATAACTTCAATTATCTTAAATTTCTTGATTAAAAAAATAGTCCAGTCCAGAATAGCTCTTTTATTGGTAATGCTTCCTTATGTAGTTGAAATTAACATGTATCCTGCTATTTTAGGATAGAGGGTTCTATAGTCACTAATTAAGGCAAGTTAGTTAATACTACTAATTCAGATATTTAATAATTTTCTAGCTATTTATTCTGTCCATTATTAAGAGACTAGCACTGAAATCTTTGGCTATTTCTCCTTGCAATTCCATCAGTTTTTGTTTCATATGTTTTAAAGCTGAGGTGCATAAATATTCAATGTCTTCTTGATTAAGTCACCTTTTCCATTACGAAATTACCTTCTTTATCCCTGATGTATTTTTCTCTAGAATGTATTTGTGTGATATCAGTATAGTTAGTTCAGTATTCTTTAGATTAGTGATAGCATTCTGTATCTTTATCTTTTTTTAAGGAAAAAAATTACACTTTGTTTAAACATGCATATATACCACGTGTTTTATATATTGAAAAGATAACACTGACAAAATTAAATCACAAATGAAAAACTGGGAAATCATTTACTGCATATATCATAGATGAATGGTTAATATCCTTAATTAATATACAGGAAAATGTGTTACAAATAATCAGAAATAAATGAACTTGAATTTTAAATAGTAAAAACACATGGACAAAAAAA
>NW_012106575.1:1104867-1149855 GCF_000951045.1 Mandrillus leucophaeus
AATTGTTGATGACATCCTGTTGGTTGATGGTGGTGAGATCTCCTCTATCCTTCCTTACATCCTATATGGTCATTCTATAACTTGTTGCAAGATGGATGTTTAGGTTTACAATTACAATTGTGGGTTCATATATTTGTTTTTCTTTCCATTATATATGTTTTTGCTTCACAGATTTTACAGCTCTTTTATTTGATGCAAACACATTTAGAATTCCTATAAATACTCTCCTGGGTTCTTACTCTCCTCTCTGGTGCTCTATCCTCAGAATGACAGGTACCTTGGTCCCTGGACCCTCAGTTCCACTTCCTCAATACAGGGAGTACTGCAGGCTTCACCTGAGTTCCCCTCCTCTCCTCATGGAAACGCTTAAGGCAGTAAGCTGGGGCAATGAAAGGACTCACCTCCTTTGCTCCTGTCAAGGATCGCTGTCCATCTCTGTTTGATGTACAGTGTTGTGCAAGCCATTGTTTCATGTGTTTTGATCATCATACAGTCGTTTAAGATGAGAGGTTAAATTTGGTCGTTATTACACCATCTTGACCAGAGGAGGATGTCTGACTTTTTTTTTTTTTTTAAGAATTACTAGAAAAAAAGACAAGCCCTTTGTGTTTTTGTTTTCTGCCGTACATACACATTATTATTCCCAGTGGCAATAGTTAGAATTTATTTAGCACTTTTCTCTGGGTCAAGCATTGTGCTAAGGAATGTTTACTTATTAACTTATTCAACAAATGTTTAAATGTAACTTAGGCTTCATGGTTTCCCCCATCTCTAAAATATTATAGTACATTTTGTTTGGGAAAAGACTGCAATGTCCTAAATAAAAGGAGTTAACGAAATGTAATATAAACAATCTTGATATAAGATACCCTTCCTCTTATTAATAAATGGACTATTATTTAAATCCTGTATATCATTTGTGTACCTAGACATTCATCCAACCTAAGGCTGTGGGACATTTTGAGGAAAAAACCTAGCCTATATTGAACCTGATCAACACTCTTCACCCTTCCCAACTGTATTTATTTGCTCAGCCCTCACATCCAACGAGACTCAGGCGAGAAAACACATCCTAGAAGCAGAGTCCAGTTTTAAAACTGAGGTTGAGCAGCAGTGACTTCCAGAAAGCTCGTAGGCACCGCGTAGTAGCTGTTCTGCCCAGCTGAACTGAACAAGGAGTAACATGTCTGTTCTTTTTAACTTTCGAATATTTGAATTCTACTTTAATACTGTGATGCACCTTTACCTGCAGGCCCAAGATTTCTTCTAGTTTTTACCTGGTAATTTAAACAACAGATAAACCTGATGCATTTTCATACTTCTAAACAAGAACTCTATCAATAACATATAAGGGCAGGGATCATCACAAGTGAACTTTTGTAGGAAGAAATACGGAGAGATGCAAAAAATATCATAACGCTTTATCTATTCAAATTATATTGCGTTATTTTTCACTTGACCTTTAGCTGAATAGCCCTAATTCTTGCCAATATTCTTTACAGCTTTGCCTCTGTTGTTTCCCCTATTGTAAACCCTATGAAGGCAGGGACTGTCTTAGTATTGATTTTTTAGTGCCCACTGAAGTATCTGACACATGGTAGGTTTTCACTGAATACTGCTTAAATGAGGCTCCTCTTTTTAGACAGTTTCCATGTCAGGGATACGTGGTGAATACAGGGTACACAGGCTATTGCTTCCCAATGCTACGTTCACAGCAGACATCACTAATCCATCATGGCACTCCTCCCTGCTAAGTCTATACCTGGGCTCCAAATTAATTACTTCAGACTCCAGGTATTCCACTTTCCAGGGTATCCACATCTGGAATTCACATGTGTGAATACAGCATTCCACACGTGGTCAGAACCACCACATACTACAAATCACAACCTCTCCTTCCAAACTGGTTTTCTCAGTGTGGAGATTCATTAAAGAACTAAAAGTAGAACTACCATTTGATCCAGTAATTCAACTACTGGATATCTACCCAGATGAAAAGATGACGTTATTTGAAAAAGATACTTGCACATGCATGGTTTATAGTGGCACAATTCACAATTGCAAAATCGTGGAACCAACTCAAATGCCCATCATTCAATAAGTGGATAAAGAAACTGAGGTATGTATATATATGATGCAATACCACTTAGCCATAAAAAAGAATGAATTAACAGCATATGTAATGACCTGGATGAGATTGGAGACTCTTACTCTAAGTGATGTAACTCAGGAATGGAAAACCAAACATGATGTGTTCTCACTGATATGTGGGAGCTAAGCTATGAGGATGCAAACGCATAAGAATGATACAATGGACTTTGGGGATTTGGGGGAAAGAGTAGAGGGGTGAGGGATAAAAGACTACAAATACAATGTAGTGATGGATGCACCAAAATCTCACAAATCACCACTAAAGAACTTACTCATGTATCCAAATACCAACTGTACCAAATAACTTATGGAAAAATAAAATTAAAAAATAAAATAAACTGGTTTTCCATGGTAACAACATAGACATAAATTGTATTTATGTCTCCTTGCATGGCTAAAATAATTTGAAACAGGTAATATTGGGTAGATGAGAAAATGTTTGGGTGACCATGCTGAGATTCCTGAATCCTTTTAAAAAAAAAAAAAAAAAGTTAATTCACCTGAGCAGCCCAACTAGGGAAGTAAACATAATTATTCCGAAAATTACAGCAAAAGGCAAAAAAACGACAACAAAAACTACCTCGTTCTTCAACCATCTGCTTATTTCCAGAGGTCTCAGGAGGAGGGCCTGTGAATGATGTAACCAATGTTCCAGCTGAAGGATTCATTTCCTCATGTCTGTGTTCTCCACAGTGGGAGAGGAACCACAGATCACCACCCAAGCCACTCGGGGACTATCATGGTAGACTCCTGCCTTGGGGCTTCTCATAACCAAGTTTCAGCTTTTAGGAGAAATGCAACCCCTAGGGATTTGAGAGAGGCTCAGCATGGTTACCCAAACATTTTCTGATCTATCCAATGTTACACGACTTCTGTTTCAAGTTATTTTAGTCATGCAATGGGACATAAGCAAATACAAGTCATGTCCGCGAGGCGAGAAATAGTTAAACGGCAAACAGTAGCTACCACTTAAAGGTCTCCGAATAAATAACTGTTGAATATGTATTCTCTGAAGATTTAGTCTCTGACAGGCACTGCAGAGACTAAGATAGAAAAATACCTATCCATTTACCTATTTACAACTTTCCAACCTTAAAAGGAAAGCCCTGAATAGCAGGTACAAGCTCCCTAGCTGACAGCACTAAGTAACCAGGTTTAGAATTTAAGTAACTCCACCAATATGACCCCACTGGTGAGTGGCTGAGTTGGGTAGGAGCCAAGTGTAATTAACTTCCGAACCATGCCCTTTCCATTAAACCATGTGCATCTAGCAATAAACCACCAGTTTGTTTTTCATTGTTGATGTTATTGTTGTTGTTGTTGAGACAGGGTCTCACTCTGCCACCCAGGAAGGAGTGTATACAGTTGTTTAATCATGGCTCGCTGCAGCCTTGACTTCCCTGGCTCAAATGATCCCTCCCCCTTAGTCTCCCAAGTAGCTGAGAACACAGGCATATGCTGTGCTACCACACCAGAGTAATTTTATAAAAGAAAAAAATTATAGAAATCCAGTCTCACTATGTTTCCCATGCTGATCTTAAAGTCCTGGGCTCAAGTGAGGAAACACATCCTAATAACACATTCTAATAACATTTACCAGGCATCGAGAACTGCTGAAAATGACTTATCTTTTCCTTGTTGCGCCTGTTTTGCTTTATGCACCTAGATTTCGTAAGAAATATTTTCCACAAATCTTAAGTACAATTTATATTGTCCCGATTGGATAGGAGTAAAGGGAGGAGGAGAAAAGAGAGAAGAACTGAAGTCTAGTGCTACTTTCCGACTCTTCCCTCACAAATAAGATAAAATCTGTGTAGAATGAGAGAAGAAACTATCACAAAGCAAAGAATGTTTGAGGAATAGAGACCTAGCTCCAGAGAGTTTAGGAGAGTAGTTAAGAACACAGTCTTAATTACACGGACTGAACTCCTAGTTGGGCCACTTGTACTTTGGGAGAATTCAAGTAAGTGATTTAACTTCCAGGACCCATGTCCTCAGCTGTAATGAGGTGATACCACGACCTTTATCGTGAGGATTAAATGAGATAATCCACATAAAGGAAATGGCTACATAACTGTCAGTGTTCAGTAAATTAGAGCTGTTATGATCAATGATTAGCAATCTTGTGAATTCAAAACTGAGCCCACAGGATAGTCTTTCTTCCTTCTGAACAAAGAATATACATCTATACCAGCCCTCCCAGGCACATTGCTTAACAAAGGGCATTCATAGATATTCAATGGGAGTTGGACAGAGGGGTCAGACATCACACAATTGCAGAGCTGCATGGATGTGGGCTGAAATCAAAAGCATAAAAAAAGTCAAATAAACCTGTTGAACCCTGCGTAATTCTGGCAGATCCCTGTGCAATTCTGGTAATAAGATTGGAACTTCATATCCAGGCAGCTGGGTAGAAGTTCTCTAAAACGACCATGGCAAGAAACACAAGCACGTGTTCAACTGTAATGATGTGCCAGGGACTGAACGCCGTGTCCTACAAACTTTGTCTTTACGGCAACCCTTAAAGATAGACAAAGATACTATTCAGACTGTCTAAGAACTGAAACCCTATGCAGCATAGTGCTGACAATCAGAACCAACACTGGCCACGAGTTCTGGGTGAACGTCAGCTCTGGAGTGAGCTCCTGCTTCCCAGCAGCAAGTCACAGAGATGGGAGTAGAACCCAGCTTTGACAGATTTTAGAGGTCAGAAAATTTTTTTAAGACAGGGTCTCGCTCTTTTGCCCAGGCTGTAGTGCAGTGGTGTGATCTCAGTTCACTGCAGCCTCAAGCTTCCAGGCTCAAGCGATCTGCTCATCTCAGCCTTCTGAGTAGCTGGGACTACAGGTGCACACCACCACGCCTGGCTGCTTCCTCTAAGGAGCTCAGGTTTTTAACTACTGCAGGCTACAACCATTATTTATATTTGCTACAAATTAATTATTAAATGGTTCATTATAAAAATATTGACTAGCTTGACCTAGCAAATTCTCCTACTGCCCTTATAAAACTCACCAAGAAACCTTTTTAAATTTAATTTTCAGGAAGGCTATAGGACTGAGTGGGTTCAGGTGACAGGCACAGGCTTTACTCTGACACGTGGATATACAGATCAGTTCAGCATATCTGGATTATGGAAGGATGGAAGGACTCCATATATGCCCAAGTCACATTTCTGTTTCTATCACACTGGAGGCCAAATTTCAAAAATGGGAGCTTGCCAGGGCTCTGGCACCTGCTAATAAATAAATAGTGAAGAAGCACTTTCTAATGACATATGGGAGATGAGGGGTTAGCTTTGCTCATTATTCACATTTTGATATTTGTATTCAACAGTGCTGATATTCATACCTTTATGTTTTCAGCATCTGTTTACGGAAGAGGGAGCCCTAGATGTTGACATTTTTTAATAAGTTAATTTTTAAAAAGACTATGTACCTAATCTTTAAAAAATGCCAATAAAGAAATTATAATTCCCTCTGCAAATAAATGTGTAAAAGTAGCTTTTACTTTATTCAGAAATTAGTATTTTCATCATTTGTCATGAAATATCACACATGGATTAACAAACTTTCAGATGCAAATTTGTTGTGAAAAGTTTACATAAGGGCTGTCCGAGGTAAAACAAAAACATGAACAAAAAAACTCCACCTCATTATTTACTCTTTAAAAATGTAGGTGTGCCGCATGTACAGAGGCACTGGCAGAATGTACTAGTTCTCACGTGGCATAAATCAGGCTTATGTGCTTTAGGCAACAGAGGATGTCAACATTCTATATAAATGCTAAACATTCACCTTGCTCTTCTCTCCAACGTCACTGTCCTTGCATTAACACAGAGGGTCCGTGCCTTGCAGACCTACTATGTGCACTAATCGTGGAGGAAAGTCTGCCTATTCAGGATGAAAAGCAATTGCCTGCCACACTAAATCTGTTTCCTAGATTACAATATTAAGCCCATCTCCCTGGAAGAGATACTCAATGAACCAGGTGACGTCACAATCCTCAATCAACTCCCCAGTGCAGGTGCAGTGCAAGTGCCTAGGCCAGGGAGGTCACCTGCCTCGGGGAAGCTGATTCCTAGCAAGGAATGCTGCATCTGTCAGAGACTCGCTCTCTCATGAGAATCTGAACTGGAGCCTGGGGCCAAGAGAGTGAATTCTCGAACTGGAATTTCACTGTGGATTCTTGGCCAAATCTAACACCACTGTAATCCAGTTACATGCCAGCTGAGGCTGCAGAGAAGCAGCAACTGTGAGTAAGCAGGGGAAGCCAGTCTTTGGAAAGGAGGAGGGATCAAGATGCTTAGGCGGAAGAGACCAGAAGCTATGCAGAAGAATCAGATGCAAAGAGAAGACCGAAAGAGAAACGGAAGAAAGGTTAAAAGAGAGGTAGATCTCAAGCTGTAGCTTGAGTCATTCCAATACAGTTCCCGGAATTTACCTAGATCCTTTAAAAAAAACCTCCCCTTTTGATTCAAATTTGGTTTTAGTAGGCTCAGCTAATTTCATACATTACTCCTAGATGTCAGATTTTAACTGTCTGTGCAAGAAAACATAGGAACACAAAGATCCTTTGTTTGTTTGGATTCCCCTAGAGGCAGACAATGAGCCAAGGATTTTTAGAACAAGTTGTTCATTTTGGAAGGTAGGAAACAGCAATGGGGAAGGGAGAAATGGAGAAATCAGCACAGGGAAGAAAAAAGCATCATTTAATAAAGGATGGACTAAGAAGCCAGATACATAATGGGCCTAGTCATGTGGGAAAACTTTCAAAACATGTGCCTCAGCATTATCCTACCCATGGGGTGAGGGAGCTGGGGTATTTACACTCCAGCTCCCAGGAGCCATTGGTTGAGGGCTGTTCCCTGGAGTATTAATTGCCTCACAATTCTCATCTCCTATTGTGCATGGGCAAAGCAACTTCCATAATCCTGGGAAATACTTTCAAACACAGATGCTTGCAGCTAGAAGTCTGCAAGAGCACAAAAAAGATGGCAAACCCAGAGGATGAAGGAGAAAGAGGAGCAGTGTGCTATGACAGATAAGATGTGGGGTCACTGATCCCCTGTTTCTAAAGTATAGTCATGCCCTATATATCAACGATCCACAATGATATATGACCAGTATCTGTCTATGCTTGCAGCAATATTTTTGTGTCCCTTTTAGTTGTGCAGAACTCCGCTTCCCACCTCATCTTACCATTTCCCATTAGCCTTCAGCATTTGGATTTAGTTCCTCTAGGATCTGATCTGTATCTTCCCTGTATTCTTGCCCCTTGGGTAATTCTAGCTGTCCTCAGCAGTTCCTCTGTATTCATCTTCTAATTCAGGCTTTCCAAGAGAAGAATATAACCAGTTTTTCAAAGGAAAAGGATATTCCTGAGTTAGGAATTTATAATCTGGCTTCTGATCTGGGTTACAAGACATAACCTCTCTTTTGTTATCTCTAACATCAATGATACCAACAAAAGTAGAGTTTCCTCATTCTTGGTTCTTGGATCACTGTGGAGTTAGCTGGGAGCCTGTCAAAGATATAAGTCTCCACACCCCATACGTGGGAATTCTAATTCAAGGAGGCAGGTTGGGGTCTGGGAATCTTTAGTAAAGTCCACTTGTGGCTCTGCTCCTCAGCCACATACGAGAAACTCCTAGTAAATGAAATCTAAGCTATCTTCCAACTCTACAATTCATAATCCACTAAATAATCAGTTTTGTCTGTTTACCCCTAGCAGTGACCTTAAAAATGGTTTGGACAGTGGCATTTCATCTAAGAGTTATAACTTCATCATGATTGAAGATTTTCCACAAAATGACCAGTCTTCACATTAAACAACGATATCACTATCACTTCTGAATCCAATCCCTTTTTCAGGACTGTAGATAGAGAGATACACAGATAGAGAGATAGAGAGATAGAGATAGATAGAGAGAGAGAGAGAGAGAGAGAGAGATAGACTGATAGATTAGATAGACAGGTAGATAGATGGATAGATTAGACAGATAGGTAATTAGACAGATGGACAGATAATTAGATAGATTGATAGATTAGATACAGATGAGATAGATGATAGATACACAGATGATAGAGACAGAGAGATTCCACGTGCTCACTGCTTACTATATGATGTATTTCTTATCCTAAATTGGGCACAAACGAGATTCAAGGGATTCTCACCATTGCTACCCCCATCCTTAGGGCTTTACACTGGTGTACAATTCTACCATCTCCCTAGATGAACCATTTATATTTGTTCAGGCTTTGTTCCCAAGTCCCCTCCTCTTCTCCAGATGGATAAGAGTTATAATTATTTAACGCTTCTTTTAGGGAAGCAAATACTTAAGTCAAAGGAAGCAGGAATTGCAGAGGTGGAGAGATGTCCTTCTAACAGGCAGCCCAGGAATATATAAAGAGCATCAATATTATCTCCACAATTATTTCCAAGCTCTCCAAATTACTTCCTAGACAAAAGTGTTCAACAAGTAGAGTCATTTGTTGGCATCAGGATCTGAATTTTTGATAAGCCATTCTCTCTTCTCGGAATCAGGCATCCTGTACAAGTTTTACATGTTGTACCTCCCGGGCCATTATCCTTTCTAAGCGGCTTTCTTCCAAACTCCATTTGTCCCATGAGACTTCAGCATTTACCACGAGAAGTATCTCTGCCTTGTAGACACTAGAAACAAACTCATCCTAAACTAACGCAGAGCATGACTTTAAACCCAACTCCCAAGTAAGGTGGAATTCTGCTTTTGTATGTCACTCTACCTTCCAACAAACTAATCCGAGGTCATATATTAAGGGTTGCAAGTCTAAAGTTAGAACAGAATGAGATACTTTCTATACACAGCCAAGAAGCCTTTAGAAGCCCATTTCCCTCTAGGGTTTTGATAATATTCCCAGAGGCAGAAGTACTAGGCTTTCCAGGCAGCTGCATATAAACATCTTCTTTGTTTCTATGTCTAAATTGGCACTTTAAACCTTTTTAATGGATTGGTGGGAAGGCTCCTACAATACTATCTTCCTCACCTTTTAGCCATCAGAACACCTATAAGACTGTAGAAGATAACAGGTACTTGATAAACAATTTTATTAATGAGTGAGTGAATGGCTGAATTATATTTACCTTGTTTCTCTATGCTATACATTAGAATCAGCTGAGGAGCTTTTCAAAAAAATCTTGATCCTCAGGCCCCAATCTCAAATAAACTAAATCAGGATCTCTGGGGTCTGGTAACCCCAATTATATACATGTAATTATATATAACTCCCAGGTAAGTCTATTTTGGAAAGATGGATGAAAACTAAAAAGAAAAGATCAGCAAAATCATATAAAGAACTAAACTCCTTAGTTTAGTATTTCCATTTCAACAGAAGCTATTCACTTCTGAGGCCACTGGGAATATGTGAGAAACAGGATCAAATGAATTATTTAAAGTTATCCCCATATGCTTTGTTGATCGTATTAACAGAAATGAATGCTGGTCAAGTGACACTACTTTGACTAAACGTGTGTGCATGTATACATATATACATGTGTGTATGTATGCATATGTATACATGCACTATATATATCATATCTAAAAATGCATCAGTTCTTCTTTCGCCACTGTTTTGAATGCTACATGAATTAGATTAACTATTCCGATTATGCAGATAAATTTAGCGTAATGACCTACAATTACTTTAATGGCTTTGAAATTCAGAAGGTAAGAAGACACCGTATTTCTTCTATTGAGCATTAAATATAAAATGCCTCTGATCGACTGTCATGAAAACCCAATTTTATTGCTATTTGAATTATTCAGAATCAATATCCAACATTAGCCAGCTTGGGGCAGCTCAAATATGAGGCAGCTTCTGAAAGCAGTGCTTCCCTCTATTGAGTAATTGTGCTTTGTGTGGGGGATAATGAGCTGTTTGCTACACGTCACCACTTCAGATGCATTGAGAATTAACAACTTTATCTTCCCTTTATATTATGTAATAAAAGGGATTACTTCATAGCGATGAACAATTTCCAAGGTTATGAAACATTCAAAATACAGTTGGGCTCAAGGAATAGCCTCTTCTACATGAAGAAACAAAGGACAAGACACTGGGTTTTAACTGTTTACACAAGAGAGAAATTTGCTCAACTTTCACTATTTGATAAGTAAATTGCAACCTTGTATTTCCCCAAGCTGAAAACTGCTTAAAGGCATAAATACCACAATATAGCAGTCCTGCAGCAGCTTCACTTAAGGTGATACAGTGACTGTAAGAAGTGACACTGCTTGAAGTAATTTTCCAAAAAGCATAATGAATGGATATAAAAACAAAAGTCAAAACGAATGATAAACTATGAGCCATTTATTGATGTTCACTTTGTGGCTGGCTCTATGCTAAAATCCTGACTGCATTAAGTCACTTAGATCTCAAAACAAAACTGTGAGGATGGAAATATTACAATGTCTTCAATTTACAGATGAGGAACTTAAAGAGACCAAAAGAATTTTCTTCCCTTCATCTCTATGCGTACGTGGTAGAACTATGATTCCAAAACAGGCTGCATGATTTCCAAATGGAATCAGGTAAATACCAGACTATACGTTAACCCCACTAACATGCCCGAGAAGGAGGAACAGAGAAACAAAGTCAAACGCCCTGGAAAACATTCAAGACCTCAAATGCCTGTCAAAAAAATATTGGATAAATTCCACTGAACTCAGCGACGTACTTCATAGAGAAACTCACATGTGTCAGCCTGTTTGACAGGTGTATCAGGGACATTTGTAAGTAGACACATTCCTCATTCCTTAAGGAAGGAGGAGGTAGAAGACCCTATCCCAAATTCACACTGAAACCTAGTATAGCAATAAAACTCCACTCAAGCATAGGTCCCAAGAGCTGTTTGTATGGTTCCCTCTCCCCTCATTAAAGTTCTGGCTCAGGCTAATAAATCAGTGTACAATTTGCATATAATCCAGTTTGTGCCCTGTGCTTCATCTGGTGTAGGTGGAAGCAGCAGGGAGATATGAAGGAAAAAAAAAAAAAAACCCAGTAACAATTGTAAAATGAAGACTAATGAGAATCTGGATACTTAAGAAAATATGCTTTAGATAGTTTCTATTAGGTTGATGCAAAAGTAATTGCGTTTTTTTGTTGTTTGTTTGTTTTTGCTACTGAAAGAAATGGCAAAAAATGCAATTAATTTTGCATTAACCTATTATTACCTTTTAGAAGTGGCCAGAAATGTCCAGTCTGCAGGTTGGAGGATTGTCAGAATTGCAGGAGAGTGAGTCTCACCTCTTCTTTCTGTGGAATTGTGATTTTTGAAGGCAAATGTATACACATGCGTGTTTTATATATATTTATATGTGTGTGTGTGGTGTGTGTGTGTGTGTGTGTGTGTGTTCAGTCCAAATACCTGAAGGTCATGAGGAACTCTCATTGTATGTCATTATTTCTCTGGGTCTGGACTGCCTTCCTGTCTCTGGATAGCACACAGGCTGTGCCATTAGAAAGTGTTAATTGTGTCCTGAACGTGTCCTTTATTTCCCTCCTCAGCCATTTATAGCACAGCCAATAATAATTCCCAAGCCACCCCCAAATCATCCCACAGAGAGAACTTGGTGTTCCTTAAAACTAGCCAGATATATTAGGTACCCTGGTAGGGAACATAGCAATTACGTAAGTTAATGATATTCAAAGATATAAGTTTTAAGAAGTAGCAGTCACTGCAGAAGGAAGGGAAAATGCACAGGCAAGCCCAGGGGTCCAGTCCAGACGCTGATCAGCAAGCTTGTTGTCTGCGCAGGCACACCTGTTTGAAATCACAGTGTTTGCTGACACGGTGGAATATGACCAGGAAAGCAGCTATGTACATTAAAGGCATCCTTCCCTTGTCTCATTTTTCACAAGAACCTGAACATGTCCAGGCAGTGTACTTTGATTTCAGTTTATCCAGTGATAGTTCCACCTGCACCTACTTGGGAATGGGAAGAGCTAAAACAGATCTTAAGACAAGTCGTGATTGTATCTCCTTTGCAAAGTTTAAAAAAAAAGAAAAAGATAGCCTTTTATTTTTATTTGTGTTTTCTTTTTTGGCAAATGCAAAAATTTGCTTTTGCCTCTTTACAGGTAGTAATGTGAAAGCACACTACTTAAAAACCTAATGGGAGTGTTACAAAAAACCAGAGTCACAATGAATTCAAAAAATTTCCCTTACTGGGGTAGGGGGTAGGAAACAGTGGTATTCTAGAGCAAACGGATGAGATCTTGCTATGCATGAAACGCAGGATCCATTTTTAATAACAGTAAAAAAGGAAATTTACTGCCCCCTCCTGGCTCTGTGTAACAAAGTTCTCTCATATTTAACGCTGAATAACATAATTATGTAGGAGTCAACACCGAACAAATCTTAGTTCCTCTCTCTTTGCCGAGAGAGAGCAAGGGTGATTTGCAATGCTGAAAGGATAATGAAAGGGCCAGTGTTATTACTTAACATAAAAAACAGATTTCCTGGTTTCCCTTAAGTGTTTATCATCGGATACAGGGAACAATATCAAACTGAATTACCAAGTATCATCTCTGATAAATCAAATGAGAAACACTGCTGGAAAAAAGGCAAACAGTATTGTACAACCCAATGCTCGAAGAGCACACACGGCTCCAGAAAATGGCTTAAAATGATAGAATTTTCAACATTTTTGGTTCATTTATAGAAAAGGAAAACAGAGGGAAATCTACCCTGAATATGGAGTTTTAGACGAACTAATCTCAAATCTTTTTTTTAAGTGAAAGCAAATTTATTAAGAAATTAAAAGGAATAAAGAATGACTACTCCATAGGCATAGCAGCCCCAAGAGCAGACGGTTGGCTATTTTTATGGTTATTTCTTGAGTACATGCTAAATGGGGTGGATTAGTTCTGAGTTTTCCAGGAAAAGGGTGGGCAATTCCCAAAACTGAGGGTTCATCCCTTAAGGCTGAGACCCACTGGGCTGTATTCCCAGTAGGCTGGGCATTGTGAGTCACAGGATGAGATAGATGGTCGGCACCAGGTACAGGTCACAAAGACCTCGTTGGTAAAAAGATGCCATAAAAAGCTAGCCAAGGCCGGGCGTGGTGGCTCAAGCCTGTAATCCCAGCACTTTGGGAGGCCGAGACGGGCGGATCACGAGGTCAAGTAATCGAGACCATCCTGGCTAACATGGTGAAACCCCGTCTCTACTAAAAAAATACAAAAAATAACTAGCCGGGCGAGGTGGCGGGCACCTGTAGTCCCAGCTATTCGGGAGGCTGAGGCAGGAGAATGGCGTGAACCCGGGAGGCAGAGCTTGCAGTGAGCTGAGATCTGGCCACTGCACTTCAGCCTGGGCGACAGAGCGAGACTCCGTCTAAAAAAAAAAAAAAAACACTAGCCAAAACCCACCAAAACCAAGAGGGCAACAAAAGTGACTCCTGGCTGTGCTCACTACTCAATATACACTAACTGTAATGCATCTGCATGCCAAAAGACACTCCCACTATTGCCATGACCATTTACAAATGCTACAGCAATGTCAGGAAGTTACCCTACATGGGTTTGGGGGAGGGAGAGTGTCAGGAAAAATAACTAATGTATACCTAGGTAATGGGTTGATAGGTGAAGCAAATCACAATGGTACACATTTACCTATGTAACAAATGTGCACATCCTGGATATGTACCCCAGAACTTAAAATTAATTAAAATTTTAAAAAATGTTACACTATATGGTCTAATCTGAACTCTTAAATGTTGACTTTGAGACTGTCTTAGTCTATTCAGGCTGCTATAACAAAATTCCACAGACTGGATGGCTTCTAAATAACAGAAATGTATTTTCTTACAGTTCTGGAGGCTGGGAAGTCCAAGATCAAGGTGCTGGTAGATTTGGTGTCTGGTGAGGGCCTGCTTCCTGGTCCATAGAAGATGCCAGCCAGGTGCGGTGGCCTACGCCTGTAATTCCAGCACTTTGGGAGGCTGAGGCAGATGGATCGCCTGAAGTCAGGAGTTCAAGAACAGCTTGGCCAACATGGTAAAATCCCGTCTCTACTAAAAATATAAAAATTTGCTGGGCATGGTGGTGTGCACCTGTAATCCCACCTACTGGGGAGGCTGAGGTAAGAGAACTGCTTGAAGCCGGGAGCTGGAGGTTACAGTGAGCTAAGATCACACCACTGCACTCCCAGCCTGGGTGACAAGAGTGAAACTCCATCTCAAAAAACAAACGAATAAACAAACAGACAAACAGAAGATGCCTTCTCACTGTCCTCATATCAGGACAAGGGAAGGAGGTCTGTGAGGCTTCTTTTATAAGGGCACTAATCCCATTCATGAAGTCCCTGCCACCATGACCTCATCACCTCCTAATACTATCACCTGGAGTATAAATATTTCAACGTATAAATGTTCAGGGTACACAAATATTCAGACCATAGTAGAGGCAAATATCTACTTCTCCCAAATGGTTAAGTGAAAATCGCGCTTGCCCTCAGCAATGGGACAAAGTGGAGGCCGCTTCCAACTTCCCATTTTCCTGATGGACCATGACTGGGTGAATGTTCTGTATTTGGCCAGGGTGTGGAGTTGGGAACAATGGTGAGGACCAAGTGCAGGACACACGGGTCAGTAAGCTAAGATCCTGAGTACGTAGTTGGAAGACTCTCCAGAAATCTAGGTGACCCTCATCACCAGGTTCCTATCTAACTGCAAAAAAAATATGTATCTTCACATGAGATAGATGCAGCTTTCTGTAAGTCATTGCTTGTTTTCAAAATGAAACTATTGGCTCCTCAAAAATACTAATATATGTACATAGTAAAATTAAAATAAAGATCACACCATACAACAGTGCTCACTCAAGACATCCCCTACTGCCGTCCACTTCTCCAGAGGAAACCAATGATTTGTGTTAGAACCTTCCAGAAATGTTATGCACATACAAACACAATCTGTAATTGTATTGCTTTGTCTACCCAAATCGAAACCTATAATATATAACATTTTGCCCTTTTCAGTGTTCACCAATAATGTATCTTTGAGATAACTCCATAGTGGTATCTGTAAGTCTTGACCTTTTTAACCCACAGTTGCATGCTGTACTCAATGTTATAACCTGCCTATACTCAATGAATCCTCACAACCACTCTGACACAGTAGGTGCCTATATTAAATCATTGTCCAGGTAAGAAACATGAGGAAACTGCTTGCCCAAAGCCACACGGTATTAGCGGGAGAGCCACAATGTAAACCCCAATGCCCACGCTTTTATCCACTATATTACACTGCCTTCCTAAATATCAGCTACTACCGACTTTTACAGAGCATTAGCAACCAAGACAAATGGGTTGTGAAAACTCTGATGTCCACATCACCACTCATGGGACATTGCCCATCCCCTCCCCAAAGGCTTGGCAGCTCTCCGGTCCTTTCCGCTTAGCTCTGATGGGAGCTACTTAGGGGGTGACTGATAAAGTGTCAAATACCAGCACTTGCAGAACTCCTGTCTTGCCTAGAAGCAGAGGGCCTCCTCGTCCCCAACCACAGATATTCACTCTACCCCACGGGGGGCCAGACCAGGCACAGATGTCAGTGTACCAAAGCTACATTTGGATTTCTTCCTGATAAATATTGCAGCCCATGTACCCATCTGGCCGCTGAGATAAATAATGTAAAAATGAAGATATGGCTACATAATTCATGTAGTATTGATGAACAGGGCCCTTAATTCAGACTGCTCCCACAAATCATTTAATTATGGGTTGTACAACTGCAAGAGAGACACAGAATTTTAGCCATATTTAAATGGTTACCAGTTGCATATTTTCAAGTACACAAGACAGAAACTTAAGGACCTCTTGATTATTCTAAAGAAGCCTGTAAGTTCTCATTAATATCACACAAACATGTTACTGAGTATAAGAAAACTACTTGTTAGGGCAAAATGCCATGTATTTATCTCCATGGTAAATATTCCATCAGTGCAATATGCCACTTTCATCAGAAAGGAGTGGATGGAGGAGAATGAGACGTTTCCAGCTGCTCTGCAAATAACATACTTCCTAAGGACATGGCCAAGATTACTTAGAGCGACCTCCTCACACCTGTTATAAACACTGCTGCCAAAACCAACAAGCAAACAAAAACAGAAAATAACGAAAGTTGGCGAGGCTGTGGAGAAATAGAAATGCTCAGGCACTGTGGGTGGAAATGCAAAATGGTTTAGCCTTTTGGAAAACACGATAGTGGTTCCTCCAAAACTTACAACTAGAAATACCACATGATCTCGTAATTCCATGTTTGGGTATCTACCCACAGGAATGGAAAGCAGGGTCCCAGAGAGATATCTGTGCAACTGTGCTTATAGCAATATTATTCATAATAGCCAAAAGAGAAAAGCAAACCAAGTGTTTATCAATAGATAAATAGGAGGAAATACTGTTTAATCCTAAATAGGAAGGAAATTCTGACACATGCTGTAATATAGATGAACTTTAGGACAGGGCAAGGGAGCAGGAATGGATTTGGCCTTGAGCAGGGATGTGGAAATGTGGAGACCATGTGAGGTCTCATTATTGTAGGGGGATAATGTGGGTTGGTGGGGGGTGCTTATAGGCCTGTGAACGTGATTCCTGAAATGATTGGGAATTTCCATGCCCAAACGGAAGCAGCTGCAGGGCCAGTGGTTGGGTCAAAAAATAAACTAATTAATTAAGTAGATTAATTAATTAAACAAGACAGTCACAAAAAGACAAATACTGTGTGATTCTACTTAAGTATGAGGTACCAAGAATAGGAACATTCACAAAGACAGAAAGTGGAATGGTGGTTGCCAGGAGCTGGAGGGTGGGAAGAATGGAGAGCTGTTATTTAATAAACATAAAGTTTCATCTTGCAAGATGAAAAAGTTCTGGAGACTGGTTATACAAAAAGGAATGCATTTAACATTACAGAATGGTATGCTTAAAAATGGTTAACACGGTTTTTTCTTGTTGTTGTTGTCGTTGTTTTTTTTAGACGGAGTCTCGCTCTGTCACCCAGGCTGGAGTAAAGTGGCATAATCTCAGCTCACTGTAACCTCCGCCTCCTGGGTTCAAGTGATTCCCTTGCGTCAGCCTCCCTAGTAGCTGGGATTACAGGCCCCCGCCACCATGCCTAGCTAATTTTTGTAGTTTTAGTACAGACAGGGTTTCACCATGTTAGCAAGACTGGTCTCAAACTCCTGACCTCAGGTGATCCACCCGCATTGGCCTTTCAAAGTACTGGGATTATAGAAGTGAGCCACGGCACCCGGCCAACATGATATGTTTTATGTTACGTGTACTTTACCACAATTACATTTGAAAAAAAAATGTTACATAAAGCAAACGCTGAGCTATCAGAAGAGGCGGTGTTCTACTGTTTATTGTGCATAGACTATGCCTGACCACCAGGATAAAAGATCCACATACGTGACCTCATCTTAGCCCTCATGATCCTTATGTTAAGTAGGAATTAATATTGTCCCAATATTAATGTACTTGGAGCTTCGAAACCAATTAACGTCATGGTAGCATCATGTGAAGGTAAAATGGATGGATTCTGCAAAGAGAGGGAGTGAATCATGGCTCTGATAATCCCTTATGGGATAAACTTCAGCAACATCCTTAATCTCTCACGAATACCTACCTTATCACCTATTTGAAGGCTAAAATGGGTGACACACTCAGGAATGAAGCTCATGTTTCCAACCATTCACGTGTGAACCCCCCACCCTGGTCTCTCTAGCTCTTCCTGACACATGTCTCCTTCTCACCAACTATTCTCCTGACACGTCGTCTGCTCACCACCTATTCTCCAGCAGCCCCCCTCTCATTTCTGTTTCTCCAACATACCATGCTCCTTCCAGCTCAGGGCCTCTGCTCTTGCTGTTCCTCCTGACTCTAACACCCTTTCCTGAATTATCCCTGGCAGGACCCTCTTGAACACGGAGGTCTTGTATGAATCAGGTCTTGCACTGTTATGAAGATCTACCGAGAGTGGGTAATTTATAAAGAAAGAGATTTACGTGGTTCACAGTTCTGCAGGCTGTACAGTAGCGTGGCTGGGAAGACTCAAGAAACTTTCAATAGGGCAGAAGGCAAAGGGGGAAGCTGGCAAGTCTTGTGTAGCAGAAACAGGAGAAAAAGGGTGAAGGGGGAAGAAGTACACACTTTTTTTTTTTCCTTGAACATTCAACAGTATTTCATTAAGTATCCAAGGTGATAAGGACTACAATTACTGTCATTTACTAAATCCTTACCCTGTGTCAGATATTTTGCTAAGCATGCACTTTACTAACATTTTGTCATTTATTTATTTTATTTTTTTGAGACGGAGTCTCACACTGTTGACCGGGCTGGAGTGCAGTGGCATGATCTTGGCTCACAGCAACCTCTGCCTCCCAGGTTCAAGCAATTCTCCTGCCTCAGCCTCCCGAGTAGCTGGGATTACAGGTGCCCACCACCACCCCCAGCTAATTTCTTATATTTTTAGTAGAGACGGGGTTTCACCATGTTGGCCAGGCTGATCTCGAACCCCAACCTCACGTGATCCACCCGCCTAAGCTTCCCAAAGTGCTGAGATTACACGTGTGAGCCACCGTGCCTGGCCTACATTATGCCATTTAATATGCACAATAACCAGAAGAATTTGGTACTTTAAAAAATCATCATTTTGGCCAGGTGTGGTGGCTCACGCCTGTAATCCCAGCACTTTGGGCAGCTGAGGCAGGCGGATCACGAGGTCAGGAGATTGAGACCATCCTGGCAAACATGGTAAAACCCTGCCTCTACTAAAAATACAAAAAAAAAAAAAAAAAAAATTAGCCAGGCGTGGTGGTGGGCACCTGTAGTCCCAGCCACTCAGGAGGCTGAGGCAGGAGAATGGCGTGAATCCAGGGGGCGGAGCTTGCAGTGAGCCGAGATTGTGCCACTGCACTCCAGCCTGGGCGACAGAGTGAGACTCCATCTCAAAAACAAAACAAAACAAAACAAACAAACAAACAAAAAAACCCATCATTTTGAAGATGAGGAAACTATGCTTTAAAACTTTAAAATTATTAGTCATAGTTATTTTAAATTCATTCCCTGATGATTTTAACACTGGGGTCTTTTCTGAGTTTAATTGATGTGCTTCCTTTGTCTAAATGGATTATTTTTTCCTCGTTTTTTTCTGTTTTAATATTGAATCCTAGACATGAAGGAAAGTAGTCAAGACTGAAGTAAATAGTACTTTTGCATAGAAATATGTACATCTCAGCCAGGCACTATGGTTCACGCTTAAAATCCAACCACTTTGGGAGATCAAGGCAAGTAAATCCCTTGAGCCCAGGAGTTCAAGACCAGCCTGGGCAACATGGCAAAGTCTCATCTCTACAAAAAAATGCAAAAACTAGCCAGGCACATTGAAATACACCTATAGTCCCGGTTACTTGGGAAGCTGAGGTGGGAGGATAGTTTGAGCCCATGTGGTTGAGACTGCAGTGAGCTGAGATGGTGCCACTGCACTCCAGCCTAGGCAACAGAACAAGACCCTGTCTCAAAAAAGTAAGAAATAAAAAAACCCAAAAAGATAAGGGAAAAAAGAAAGAAACATGCACATCTCTTCTACTAGTGTGTTCACATGGAGACTGGAGTCAACCTAGTTGTGAGTTTAGCTCATTTGGGATTTTCTTGTTACTATGGTTACCTTCAGTGAGTGGTACACACTCTTAAACAACCAGATCTTGTGAGACCTCACTCACGATTACAAGAACAGCAAGAGGGAAGTCCATTCCCATGATCCAATTGCCTCCCACCAGGCTACTCCTCCAATATTGGGGATTACAATTCAACATGAGATCTGGGCAGGGATACAAATCCAAACCACGTCACGTCTCCATTCAAACGTTGCCTCCTTAAAGGTGGTTTCACTTTGGAACTAATTGTTCTCAAGAC
Source organism: Mandrillus leucophaeus (assembly GCF_000951045.1). NCBI lineage: Eukaryota > Metazoa > Chordata > Mammalia > Primates > Cercopithecidae > Mandrillus > Mandrillus leucophaeus. The sequence continues at coordinate 1,124,980 of NW_012106575.1, forward strand.
TGTCCAACCGTGAACCCCTATCACCATCATCAATTACTCTTACTTGCATTACCTTGTGGATTTCCTTACATCACTTTTCAAAACTTGTAATTATCTTTTTCAGTTATAGAGTTATTTCCTTATCATCTATCTCTCCCACTAAAATATACAAGTTTTAGTGTATTTACTAAAGACAAGGACACGTCTATTCCATTCACCACTCCAACTCCAGCACATGGAATGGTGCCAACATACCTACCATATGGAAAAGACCAATATATAAACATTAATTGCTGTTATTATTTCATATTGTGAGTTCCTACTAATGAGAAAATGGAAGCAAAAGATGGAGACGTCTTTGCAAGGAACTCGGTGATCAGGTCTTCTGTAAAAAAATACCTACCAGCTTGGGTAAGAAGTAACCACGGGCTCTAAAATTAGACAAAGAAATGCACCTGTTCGTATGTTCAACGCCAGATCTGCTCTAGGCAAGGGCTATCCCACCAAACACCGTCTGGGTAAATAACAAGAAGGCCTGAAGTACCCAATATTTTCTGCTGGGTGCACGTTGAGAATTGCAGCCCCTGAATACATACTAATGACACATCCCTGGTACCACAGCATTATCAATAACCAAACAATGTGACTGGTGCTTTCAACTGGTTTATCACTTGTCAGCTCTGAAGAGACACTTGCTGAGCTGACAGAGAGAGTCGATCCAGGATGTGACATGTAAAAAAATCACTATATTTCTGGGTTAAAAAAAAAAATGACTTCGGCATCTCAGGCTCACAGGCTATCTTAGTTCATCAGGTTGACTATGCACAATTTTTAGTTGTTAAATCTCTGCTTCTAAACCTCCAAGTTTGGAATTTTTGAGTTTAACATAACAAGTGCCAAAACATGTCATGCAGGTCTGCCATTCTGCTCTCAAATTTCTTATGCTGTCGCAGAAAAGAATCGGTAGGAAGATGCACAGTTCAGTAATACATTTTGAACTATCTTATACGCAAAAAAGGGGAGATTCATCACAAAACTGAAAAGTTCAAGGCTTCTGGCTCAATTAGATGCGAGTACTGACACTCAAATAATGTCAGAAATGGATATCTTTTTTTAACATTTTGCTTTACATTCACACTGGCTTTCCCCACCATCTTAGTCGGGTTGCTGTAACAGAATACCATAGACTGTGCAGCTTAAACAACACACATTTATTTCTCACAGTTCTGGAGTCTGGGAAGTCCAGGATCAAGGCACTGATGGATTGATGTGTGGGGAGGGAACTCTTGGTTTGCACACGGCAGCCTTCTCACTGTATCCTCACATGGTTGAGAGAAAAGACAGAAAGCAAGCTCTTCTGTCTCTTCTTATAAGGGCACTAATCCCATTTGTGAGGGCTCCACCCTAGTGATCTAATTAGCTCCCAAAGACTCCACCTCCTAATATCATCACATTGAGAGTTAGGATTTCCATGTATGGATTTTGGAAGGATACAAACATTCAGTTTATAACACTCACATAATGTCAACATGACCATCAGGTATCCCAGACTTATATCCTTTAGTTTCACAACCCCAGGGGAAAAAAAAAATCCCTTCCCAGCACAAGTCTAACCGGATAGAACTGGGTTACATGCCCACTGGTGAACAAAACATCAAGGCCAGAGGAATGGAAAACGCTGATTGAACAAGACTGAGTCATGGGCAGATACCTGGGGTCCAAGGGCAGTGTTAGTCCTGTCTGTAGGAAGGACTCAGGCAATTGCTCAAAAGATTCTGAGACAAGTTCTATTCCAAGAAGATGGAAGAGTAAGTTTTATGCAGGTAAACAAGTAAGCAAACAGATTTTAGTTGCTGAAACGGGCAGGTAATAATATATTTAGCCAAAAATATGAAAAATGCAATAAAGCTAAATAAAACAAAACACAACAAATGAAGAAAAAAAAATTCTACCACTTTAAAATGGCACTTCCAGTCTTCCAGTTAGATACATATATTCAGAGATAGCAAAGATGAGTGAGCAAGAGAGAAGGTTATGGAAAATACCCCACAGAAGAAAGCAGAAGTGGTTTATGAAAAGTAAAGATGGCTTTGCGGTAAGTAACCCAGGCAAAGGGAAAATACATACAAAGGTAAGCAATCTCTTGCATCATTTTTGTAAACAATATTATGAGAAAGGTATTGTAACCTCCTGTTTCAGAAATAAAGCAACCTATCTAAGGTCACTCTATTTTTTGTAGAATTTGCCTCAGGCTAATCTAATTCCAAAAGCACATATTGTCACCAGGGCCATCATGTACAATTGAGCAGGGTGAGCTCACAAAACCATAAGCGGCTTCATTTATGTAGGCTCTGAAGTTAATGGCCCCACAGAGTTGGGCACTGCACACCTTGCCAATTGTGTGGTATCCTTAATCATCGTACTAGGAAGAGAGAAGCAGGGTATGAGGCTGTAATAGTAGCAGGCTGAGCCTTGACCCCAAAGGGTCTTCATACCCTAAGAAACTCAGACAGTCTTGGTTCACACATTTTATTTTCCAATTTTGTGTAGCTGAAAGGATTTTAAATGGATTCTTCCACACAATTCACTTCTTTCCAATTCACTGGATAAAAACCACTCATAAACAAGAAACCAGGCATTTCTGGGCCAGGTAGTCTGCTTCATCTTCAAGAAATGGGTTTTCCAAGTATCTTTATCTGGATAGGAGATGAGGCCAGAAAGGAGACCACAAGAGAAAACTAGCTCAGCCAATCTGGGTTTTTAGCTTTTAAGACTCTTCGGCAGTTTTCAGCGACGGAGGCAATGAAGTTCTGTTAGAGAATAAATTGGTTGGGACACAAAGCTCCTTATAGATTATAACCTCCTTCCTTGCCAATTACAAACTTGGCAATCATTTGTTTATTAACCTGATGGCTTGCTATGTTAAATGGCATCACATATTTATAATGCAGCAAGATAAAGCTGCAGCATTCAAAATCACTCACCCCATCAGTCCCTCTGCACCCTGGTCGCAGACTCTAAGGCACTTTTGAAGATAATTCAACAGAACAGGGTTAAAAAAAGAAAAAAAGAAAAAAAAAAAAAAACAAACTTTAAAACTTTCTCCTGCATTGCCTCAGGGAAAGGTTCCTTGTTCTGTGTGTGTGAGTGATAAGGTTTAGCCCTTAAATTCATTCCGAATGAGGAGTGTTTGTTAAAGTCTTTATTTGGAAACGCTGTGGCTTAGTCCCAAGTGGGAAATCTTGACTGCACTCACCACTCCCTGCTGCCGCACACAGACGTTAGGAGAATGAACAAAACTAATCCCAAATATGGATTTCTCTCCTGTTATCCCTCCTCCCTAGACCTCCAACTCCTCTGACCACCTTGCCCGTCTTCAAGGCTTAACCACAATCCCTTCGAGGTGCCTCTACCACTAAAGTGTTCAGCTCCAATCTGACTCCACTTTTAGCTTCCTTATTTCCAGGTGCCTTCTAGAGACTTTATTCTGCCTCCCAAACAGAACCTCAGATGCAGCCTCTTATGGATGTAGCACACGTGGTTCAAAGAAACAAGCCAGTTTCTCCTCCCAACAAATTGTACTGTTTAGACAATGGCACTGCCCATGTCCCAGCTGTGTAGATGCAACACCTCAGAGTCACCACGTGAGGCACTCCAGAGCTCCACCAATTTACCCACACCTTTATGGCATCAGTGCACAAGGACCCGGCTGTAACGTGTCGTGTTCAACACCTTCATTTCTTCTTCTGGGTGCGAAATCACTTATCCTACCTGTGCAGCAGGAAAAGCCGAATCCCTCTACCAATGACTAATGAGAGTTGGGGTAAAAATACCCCAAGCCCCCTGCCCTTGGGTAGGATAATACTAAGATATGTGTCTACACTGGTTCCAAGGATCCTGTAGTGGGATTAAGCTTCAGTTCCACATCGTGGTCAGTGGCTTCACAAAATAAATTCTGTAGGTGGCCTTCTCTCCCCTGCACCATTTTCTACCACCACCACCATCACCACCACCATGACCACTGGTGTTTCCTCCCAAATAAACTACCGTTTTAGTCTGATTTCACAATGCTATAAAGAAATACCTAAGACTGGGTAATTTATACAGGAAAGAGGTTTAATTGACTCGCAGTTCTGCATGGCTGGAGAGGCCTCAGGAAACTTACAGTCTTGGCGGAAAGTGAGGCAGGCATGTGTATTACATGGCAGCAGGAGAGACAGAGTGTGTGAGAGTGCAAGAAAAACTACCATTTATAAAACCATTAGATCTTGTGAAAATTCACTGTCACAAGAACAGCATGAGGGAACCACCCCCATAATCAAATGACTTCCCTTTCTCCATACATGGGTATAACAATTCAAGATGAGATTTACATGGGGACACAAAGCCTAACCATATCAACTACTTTCATGTGAATTATTGCCTCAGGTCTGCTTCCGGGAGAACCCAGCTGAGCAAACAATGATATCTTCCTGTCCATATTCTGCACGTGCTATCAGTCCCCAAGTCTTACCAAGGATCTTGCCATCACCCTATTACCTGGGAGAAGTCTAAAAAAGCTTTCCTAGAAGGTGCTGTCAGAGCTGAGACATGAAGGGTGAGCAGGAGTCACCAGCCATAACTAAGGAGGTAGATGTGGAAAGAGAGAGGAAGAGAGGTTGTGCAAAAGTCTGAAAACAAGGGAGGACAGTGGATGTTTGGGCAACTGTAACTTGAATTTTGTTTGAAGCTGTTGTTCCCAATGGGGAAGGGAAGGATTTTTATTTTTGCCCACAAAGGGACATTTGAAAATATCTGGAGAGATCTGTGGTTCTCTCAACTGGGGAGGGGGTTTTATGTGCATCTAGTGGGTAGAGGCCAGGGATGCTCCTCAACATCCTACAATGCACAGGATAGGCCCCCATATCACAGCATTATTCAGCTCTAAATGTTCCAATACCAAGGTTGAGAAATCTTGGACTGGAGATTAGAGTTTAAGAGGAGTTTGGTGAGAGATGGGGATGCAGAGGTTGGCAGAAACCAGATCATCAAGACTCCTGTGAGCCTTTGAGACTTTATCCTGTGAGCAATGTGGGACTGTTATTATTAAACAAACAAACAAAAAGCCCAGGAATGATATGATCAGAGTTGGAAGGAAACTCTGTGAGAAGGAAAAGATTATCCTGGCTCTAGGCAGAAGACAGACGGAAGATAGGCAAGACTGGGAGGGAACATAAGATTGGTGTATTAGTCCATTCTCACACTGCTGTAAGAAATACCTGAGACTGGGTAATTTATAAAAGAGAGGAGCTTTAATAGACTCGTGATTTCACGTGGCTGGGGATGCCTCACAATCATGGTGGAAAGCAAAGGAGGAGCAAAGTCATGTCTTACATGGCGGCAGGCAAGAGAGCATGTGCAGGGGAACTGTTCTTTATAAAACCATCAGATCCCAAGAGAGTTATTCACTATCACGAGAACAGCACAGGAAAAAAAAAAAAAAACCCACGCCCATAATTCAATTACCTCCCACTGGGTCCCTCTCATGACACATGGGGGTGATGAGAGCTACAATTCAAGATGAAATTTGGGTGGGGACACAGCTAAACCATATCGACTGCTAAGAGGAATATTTTATAGTCCAGCTGCCTGGTGACAGTAGGGGAGATGGGGAGAAGTGGGTATGTTTTTAAAGATATTTAGGAGGCATTTTGGCTGCCATGCCTATCAGAGTGCCTATGTCATGATAGGACCTAATAAACATTTTCTGAATAAAGGAATGATTAAATTATGTTATCTTGCCATGGTTGACATTAGACTGAGGCTTGGGAGTTGAGTTTCAGAAGATGATGCCCTGGGCCACTGGGAAGATGGTAATACCATCCATTGAGATGGAAAAAACTGGTAGAAAACAATCCTAGGGAGACGAGAGGAACAGTTAGGACAGTGCACAGTAAAACTCTCAAAATCCTATTACTGTGGCCCAGTCATTAGGCAGATTATCTAGTTCACGCCCAGGACAGATGTAACATTTCAACAACGTGGCCTTGGGCACACATGGGCAAATGGGTATTTGGCAGACCCAGATGACAGAAGGTTGCAACACCTTGTAGACTGATAGCATTGACACTTAAGGGTTCATAGCAGAGTTCCATTTTGAGTTTTAACCTTGCTGAACATAGAAATAGCCTCTGACAGCAAATAATGATGATGGCTACTGTTCATTGAGCACCTCTACTTCCATCATTTATTCATTCAATAAATATTTGTTGAGCCTCTCTAATCAGTCTGTTCTAGGTAGAGGAATGTAACACTACACAGAAATATCTTTCCTGATAGAGTTTACCATCTCATGTATGTGAGACAGAGAAAGACAGAGAGAACAAAATCACTAAACATATACTATGCTAAATGCTTCAGCTACAAAGGAAGAATGGGAGATAAGAAATGTAGGAGAATGCAATTTTCCATAGAAAAGATCTCACTGAAAGAGTGGTTTAGGGGTAAAGACCTAAAATTTGGTAGGAATAAGACCTAGGGGGAGCTGGGGAAGGTTTCTCCAGGTCGAAGAACTAGACAATGCAAAGATCTTGAAGGAAAACCAAATCTAGAATGAGAGGTGGTGAGATAGGCTCAGTGAGGAGTGTATGTGTCTATTCTCATAGTGCCACAAAGACATACCTGAGACTTGATAAAAGAAGTTTAACTGACTCACTGTTCCTCACGGCTGGGGAAGCCTCAAGAAACTTACAATCACGGTGGAAGGCGAAGGGGAAGTAAGGCATGTCTTATATGGTGGCAGGAGAGACAGAGAGTGAGGGCAGAACTGCCAAACACTTTTAAACCATCATATCTTGTGAGAACTCACTCCCTATCATGAGAACAGCATGAAAGAAACCAACCCCATGACCCACTCACCTCCTACCAGGTCCCTCCCTTGACACGTGGGGATTATAATTCAAGATGAGATTTGAGTGGGGACACGGAGCCAAACCATATCAGGAGAGACAGAACAAGATACCAGGTGACAAAGTTGGTAGGGACCGGAGTGTAGGGACCTTGTGAAAAATTTCAAGGACTTTTTCTTCTATTCTCAGTGAAACAGAAGCCATGGTGTGGGGAGGGGCGTGCGGAGAGGAAACAGTGAAAGCAGAGTTAGGAGGAGGATGGGATCATCCAGGCAAGAAAAGACAGAACCTCCTCAGGATGATGGTTCCTGTGGTGGCAGGCAATACATTTCTGGATAAATTCTGAAGCCAACAGGTTTTCCTGGGTCAGAGATTAGATGTACGATATTTGAGACACAGAAATATCAAGAAAGACTGCAGAGTTTTGGCCTAAGCAATCCTTACCATAACCATAACCTTTAAGGCAGACTGTATCATTTCACTTGGGTATGTGCCATTTTTCTGCCCGGTAGAGCTTCTCTGGGGAACTGCACTGCCCGTTACATGTAGCCTTGATGGATTTGCCCATCATCCCCTCCCTTTCTACTAGAAGGAGTCTTCTCAGACACTTGTCACAAATGAAGCCTGTCCCTTTCCTCCTTCTCCTCACCAAATTTGTTTTGGCTACAGCTACAGGGGAAGATGATCTCTCATTCCCTGAGGTCACAAACTTAAGAGTCACCTAAGGCTTGGGGTTGCCAAGGGCCATTTTCCTACCATCTAATGGGCCACCCAAGAGCAAGCAGGGCCTTGATGCGGGAATTTCCGAACTGCAGCAGGTGGGTTTCCGGATTCAGTCATACTTGAGACAAGTGTTCTTTTCTTGCTGAAACTCATTTGAATTAGGTTTCTTTCACTTGCAAATGGTACTATTCTGATAACAGATCAGCTAGACCTGCACCATTAGATAAAGTAACCATCACCATTTGAGGTTCTGAGTACTTGGAATGCGGCTAATGTAAATGGAGATGCACTGTCAGTGTGAAATGCACAATGAATTCCAAAAAATTAGGATTAAAAAAAGAATGTAAAATATCTTCTTTTTATAGTGATCACATGCTGAAATAATCATGCTTTGGCTATTTGGGTTCAATAAAATGCATTAGATTAATTTCAACTGTTTATTTTTACTTTTAAAAAACATGACCATTAAAAAACTAAAAGTAGACATGCAGCTTTAATCATGTTCTTCTGGACAATGCTATTACAGAGGAACAATTTGGCTTTGAGAAGTTAAGGAAAAGAAGTGAGAAACATTTCAGTTCTGAGAAGTGAAACCAAATTAGAAACTACAGTTCTGGAGACACACAGCTTGGATTTGAACTCCCTTCAGCCCCAAAACTCATGGTATTTTTGCTGTGGTTCCCTCCCCGATACCCCACTACTAGGGCAAATCACCTCTTGCAACACTCTACCGTCTCTCAAAGGGTGAGCAGCATATTTCAGACCAGTAGGTTACCTGTATCTCATTTCACATTGAGCACAGGTGGCTGTGCTGTCTGCCAACTCACAAAATTGCCAAGTGATTCACCTTAAAAGGGCCCCATTAGAACAGCGATCCATCTGGCCAGTAGCCCCCCGGCCGTTCCCTCTCCTGCCTCCCCATACCTTCCGGCCATGTACCAGCCAGCATTCTGATCTGGCCTGCAAGCTCTCTGCCTCCAAGGTGCCTGCCGCACTAACTCCTGGGCTGAGCGAGTTTAAAGGGAATCAAACCCACACTTAAGTTACCAGGGAACTGTTCCACCGAAACCCACAACACTACAATTACCATAAACCCTTCAGCACCACTGGCTCTGAGAGGTAAAAGAAATTAAATCAATGAGCATAGATCGAATCAGGAGCAATCTTATGGGAGATTCATGTAAATGCACAATCGTACATTGGAAATGAGTTTTAAGATTAATACCCTTCACAAATGGAAAAGTAGAAAGAAGGATGTAGGAGAAAATGCTGCTGCGACAACAGGTCAACCCCTCTTTTTAAGAGCTGTCAGCTATATTGTATGAAGAACCCACGAAGCTTAACATTCTCAGTATTTTTTTTAAACCCCATAATGCAAATTCTTCAAGAGAATAACAAGTGATGCATGCTTGAAATTTATTTTTAAATCAAGAGCAAAATGAAACCCTTTAATTAATCTCAGAGAATTTAGCTCCTTCCCTTTCAGATCTGTCTTTTGCACAGTTAGATGCTTAAAATAATTGCATCCGCTCGTGTGAAACTGCAGCAGTAATTCAGTGGGTTTATACTTGTGCAACCTTTTAAAAACAGGCCTTAAAACATTCATCTGTTGAACCAATTTACCAGCTTTCAATAAAGCATCTTTAAGATACTTTCTGTTACATTTATATGACATAAGCTATATTATTTTAATAATCTGTGCTTGAGATATATGGTGATGAGGGAATTATTGCTCACCTGGGGAGATGGTGTAATTAGAAAAGAGGCACAGTCGGGGAATAAAAATGATTTAAAAAAAAAAGAAAAGCTTGCTGAAATTAACCAGCCACCGCTACTAGGCCACTATGATGTTGGCTTAAGTTGTTGGGGACGCAATGGAGTGGGAAGCAGAGAAGAGGAAAACCAAGCAAACTTCTGGTGCCTGAAATAATTACAGTTTCTTACTCGTCATTTCTCAAGGCTCACAGGGAGTAAGAATGTGCACCCAGCCAGGGCAGACAAATGAACACCTTCCCCACAGCCAGTCGAAGGGACTGCCTGAGTTGAGCTAATGTGCTAGGGCAAGAAGAGAACAGGTGTAATTATACTAATGATTTATTGAATGTTTGATTAATTGGAAATTAAGTGAATGCATAGCGGCAGAATTGTCACAGCAAATCGCTCAGCTGTTGGCTTAAAAAGGGTTCTATTTCCCTTCAGTAAAGCAATTAAGAGCATCTTAAATCATAGGGCAAAAAACATATTTGTGTGAAATTGTCCAACACAAGAGCAAGAGGAACATGATGCAAAGATCTTAAGGGACTCCCATTGGGCAGTGTGGGGAGAAAGGAACATTTTTCACAAAAATGGTAGGTACAAAATCCTATCATTTTAGAAGTTAACTCCTGTCTGATTTAGGAAGAAATGATGGAAAGTAAGAAAACAGAAGATGGTCTCAAGGTAGTTGGGAAGACAGTGATTTTTGTGAGTGACTGTGAGTGTGTGAGAGTGTGTGTGTGTGTTCAAAAATGCTTTGGGACTCTCCTAGCCCACACAATGACTTTGAACATAATAAATAAGAGTGACCATTTAGGGAGGACTCAACAACAAGGGAGGGGCTTGACAAGAAATAAGGGGAAAAGTCATAAGCCCCAACATTCCCCCTCCCCAAGCCAGGTGTCTGTGGGTAGTAAACGAAAGCTGCAAATTGTTCACTGTGGTTTCTCCTACTACGCATGCAAAAGGGAAGCAAGGGGAAAGACGATGGAAAAGGGCCTTCCTTCTGAAACTAGGGTTTTGAAATCCTCTGCAGCACTAGCTGATGTCTAGGTTTTCATTTGCAATGCATCCTGCTTCTTCCTCTCTTCTTTCCTCATCTCCATTCCCTGAATCTTCCCCTAAGTCCCTCTCTCACAGAGGAGCGCATCTGAGAGTTACAAGCTTAATGTTTTCTGTGTGGTGCTTTGAGCTTGGGGAAGGAGAAGGCAGATGCAAATTGAACACATAAATAAGAATTTAATAAACTTTCTCTTTTGGTCTCCTACATGGCTACTAAAGTTGCAGAATCTGGAATTAAAAATGTGCTATGGAGCAGAAACAGGGAGGAGGGGCACTCTCCTATCGCTCTCCTGGGCTTGCAAATGTACATGCCCTTCCTTTCTGGAGAGGGCAGTTCATCCAAGGAGATCCAAAATCTTCAATTCAGTATGTCCTTTGACTGCCAACTCTTCTTCGGGTTGATTCTAAGGAAATCTTAGAAATGCCCCAAAATGTGTGTGCAAGGATGTTCACTGCAGTGATGTTTACAACAGCAAAACAAAACAAAAATGGGAAGCCATCTAAATATTCACTAGCATCTTCCCAAGCACAGTCTGAGGAAAACAGTTGTAGGAGCTGTTAACGTATGATTTCCCTAAATGACGTTTTTAACATGTAAACGGAGACTTTGAAACATGGATGTTCACTGTGTGTTACCTAGAGGAGGAGAGGAAATAAATGCCTCTTAGCCTCACTTTCAGAACACAGATCAGCAGCTCCCAAATGTTGGAGGAGGACCATTTAGGAAATGCTGGTATTGATCTGCTTCAAAATCTGTTCCTATGATCAAACGACATGTTAACAAAATAGTATGCACCTTACCATTTCCTTTTTGCAAACAGAAATCACATCTGGATTAAATATATGTGGGGAGAAATGTGTGTGTGTGCATGGAAGACTGGAAAGAGATTATACCGAAATGTTAACAGTGGTTATCTCTCAGCTGATGGATGATTAGAGATGATATACTATTTTCTTCTCTGGGCTGTTCCGTATTTGTCAGTAAAAATAGCATGCTTTTGCAATTTTTCATATTTTTGTTTTATGTGTACAAACATCTTGCTTGTACAAACATCTTGCAATATTGCAAAAATCAGGAGTTCTCTGAGACACATGGAGGAGACAGATACCTACACCAGATGACTTGTGGTCACCTATTATTACAGATATCCTAAACAGGACAATTTCCTGTTATTCCTAAGAATATGTCAGCTCTGGCCATATGTCTTGTAAGATTGGAACTCTGCCACACATTCTATTAAAAAAAAAAAACAAAAAAGACTGCAGCTGTAGCCATTAGAACAACTCAGCCAATTAAAGACATCTCAAAAGTGTAACAGTGTTGCCCTTCAGAAAGGCCAGTGTTGGCAAGACCAGGAAACAAGTACAACTCTATTAGACCAACGGCACATCCCAGCATCCAGAAACAGGTAAATCTGTTTTGTCCCCACGCACAGAAAGACACAATTAACACCGCAGCAAAGTAAGTGATCCTGCCTCATTACCAGCCATGAGGCTGTCCTACAGGGGCCCCCCATCCAAAGCTGGAAGGGGAGGCTACTAATTATCATGCCAAATTAAGCCTTGATTATTCCCCAAGAAACACCTATTAATTGGGCTGCTACATTGCATAACAGTTTTGCACATTAATAATTGAGTTGCAATGACTTGATTTTCTCCTCGTAAATGTGATTTATTTTTCACTCTTTTACTTTCAAGTTGCCCTATCATCAAAATTGGGATATGGGCGACCAGGAAAGCCACTGGGGTTGTGAACCTAAGAAGAGGAATTTAGATCTTACCTATTTACGGGAGCAGTAAAAAGTTTTCAACACAAACCCTGTCACAACAAAGGTTACAATGCCTGTACAAAGCCAGTCTCTGCTGCTAAGCATCCGGGTTTTAATAGGCGTGAAAGGTGGTCAACAATTCTGTCCATCTAACCTGTATCTATCCATATATGTATACATTTTAAGATAGAGTCTTGCTCTTCCACCCAGGCTGGAGTTCAGTAGCACCATCTTACCTCACTGTAGCCTCGACCTCCCAGGCTCAAGTGCTCCTCCCACATCAGCCTCCTGAGTAGTTGGGACTAGAGGCATGCACCACCACGCCCGGCTAATGTTTGTATTTTTAGTAGACAGGGTTTCACCATGTTGCCCAGGATGGTCTTGGACTCCTGAGCTCAAGTGATCTGCCTGCCTCAGGCTCCCAAAGTGCTGGGATTACAGGCTTAAGCCACCATGCCAGGCCCTAACTTATAATTTTATCCCTCTTTATTTCTCATTTGTAAGACGTACTCTAACACAGTGGCTTTGTTGTTGTTGTGAGCACTTTCTTGCACTGTAAAATATCCACTATCAGGTCCATCTTGTATATTTCATAGCCGAGTCCTAAAAGCAGCCACTTCTCCAAGGAGCCCTTGTTCCCTTTTTGGAGAATGGTATTAGAAACTGAGATCTGGGTAGTAGGCATGCTCACTGCTGCTGGGCGGTTGTGGCTTCCAGGACCTCTAAGCTGACAGAGCAAGAAGATCTATGTGTATACTAACCCAGGGATGTACGCATGTCTGTAGGTATTTCTCTGCTTAATCATCTGTGTCTCGATTAAACTAAACATGATTCATTCTGATGCCAACTCCCATCCATCATGCCATGGATCACTCTAGACTTCTTGCCTCGTAACCTCCCACTCAAACAGTGAGAAACCTTTGCCCAGTATGTTTTGAGTAACCTCATTGGAGTTGCAGTCCCACTAGGTGAATACCAGCCCATTTGTTCATTTAAAAGGACTTTGGAACCACAGAGCAATGGCTGGGCTGGGTCTGCCATGCTCATCTCACTGAAACATTTGCCATGAAGGCACTGCCAAGAAACTCTAGGACCACAGGGTCCTGGTGCTGCCTCATTACTGACCATCAAGCTGCTTAGTGCATCTGGTTGGGGCATTAAAAAAAAAAATCCACACATCACTCCAAGGTTCCAGATGAAAGTTAAAAAATAGCCATGAGGTAGCATTATGCCAAATAAGGAATCTGGCACGACTTGGATAAGTGCGATCTGTTATTCCTTTTTAAAAACTGAAATCCAGAAACAGCTAAAAGAGCAAGAAACTGAAGGCAAAACAAACTCAAAAATGCAGCCAAGAAAAGATGATGGAAAGCACAAAGAGGTTGGGAAAGGAACACAGCAAAATTAAACGAAGCTACAGTTCTTGGGAAGGTTCTCCGAGACCAGATGGCAGAAGGAATGATTTATCCCTCCACGTATTTCTGCAATACTGAATGTTCCAAAATAATATATGGATTTGGGATAAATAGGCAGCTAGGCAGGCTCTCTCTCTCTCCCTCTCTCCCTCTCTCTCTCTCTCTCTCAGTCTTCCCCCACCCCTGTTGGCTCCAGCTAGGTGAAGGGGAAAGCAGCCATATTACAAACAGTCTGGTATGTCTGCCTCCAACAACTTCTAGACCCAAGGGGGGTGTAGAATACTGAGGCAGCTGCAATGGCCTCTGGGTTTGCCGTTCAGCCTGCTGTGAAGAGGAAAGTCCTGAGCCCAGCTAGAGCCATGTGGGCAGAGACGGTGAATAGCAAGCTCAGGACAGCAGCACCACCACATGTTTGTCTAGGTTTGGCTGCAGGGTCGTCTTCTAATGCTGAGCCATTGTGTCTACAAAGTGGGGTCTGAATTTCTGTGTTAGCTCAAGAGGCAGCATTGCATATCTCTGTGGAGCAGGGACTGGCTGTTCAATTCGTGGTACTGCCACTGACTAGCTGAGTGAAAGTTAGGCAGGTTTTTAACTCCCGCATGACCCATTTCCTTACACACAACATGGGGATGATAATAACAATGCCTGCCCCATGAGGCTAGGAGGAAGGTGAAATGAATTAAGAAATCAGAAGAGCAAGGATAGTGCCTGGCAGTACAGATTCCCTCAACTTCAAAGAGCTAGACGAGGAGGGGGAATTAGATGGAGAGCAAGGAAGGGGAAGTCAGAGATGAGAGACACAGAGAGGGTTAAAATCAAAGCAGGGGGACTGGGACCTAGAAACTTCCCTTTGCTTGAGGCTGGGAAGCTGAGGCCTCTTTTATATGAGATAGCAGGAGTCTGCTGTAGCCTCAGGCATAACAGAGGAAGGTGCTTTTCAGAGTGGCTGGCTATCCTCAGAGAGAGGAGGCCACCCAGATGGCAGTCAGCAGCTTGGAATCTGGGTTGGACAGATGTGGATTCAGTTGCTGCTCTTGTCCTTGAACTGTTAGAGCCACTTTCTTTTCTCTTTCCTTTTTTTTTTTTTTTTTTTCTTTTGAAACAGGGTCTCACTGTGTCGTTCAGGCTGGAAAGCAGTGGCTCAATCATGGCTCACTGCAGCCTCAACTTCTCAGGCTCAAGCGACCCTCCCACCTCAGCCTCCCAAGTCAGAACCACAGGTATGCACCACCACACCAGGTTTTTTTTATTTTTATTTTAGAGACAGAGTCTCAGTGTGTTGCCCAGGATGGCCTTGAACAGCTGGGCTCAAGCGATCCTCCCACCTCAGCCTCCCGAGAAACTAGGACTACAGGCATGTACCACCATGCCTGGCTAATATTTTTTACGTTTTCTGTATAGATGGGGTCTCACTATGTTGCCTAGGCTGGCCTCAAACCCCTGGGCTCAAGCAATCCTCCTGCCTCGGCCTCCCTAAGTGCTGGATCACAGGTGTAAGCCACCACTCTCAGCCGCTTTCTTATCTATGAAACGGAATTAAGAGCTCTGTAATAATAATAAATAATAAGAAGTAAATAATAGAAGCATTATTTACAATAGCCAAGAGGTGGAAACAACCCGAATGTCTATCAACAGAGAAATGAGCAAAACATGATATATCGAAACAAAACAAAACATGATATATCCTCACAATGAAATATTATGCAGCCTTAAAAAGGAAGGAAATAAGAATAACATGCTGCAACATGAACTTTGAGGACATTATGCTAAGTGAAATAGGCCAGATACCAAAGGACAAGTGTCATATGGTTCTTAGATGAGGTACCTAGAACATCGAATCCACAGGGACAGAAAGCAGAATGCTGGTGGCCAGAGGCTGGGAGGACATGAGAACAGGGAGTTAATGTCTCATAGGTACAAAGTTTTCATGTGGAAGATAAAGTTCTGGAGACTGATGGTGGTGATGGTCGCACAACGATGTGAATATATTTAATGCCACTGAACTCTACATTTAAAATGACTAAGGTGGTACATTTTATGTTATGTCTATTTTACCACAACAAAAAAAATTTTTTTAAATCTAAAGGCTAAAACAAAAGCCAGAGAGAACAGCAACTGCTTTACAGGTTTTTATTGAGCAATTATTCTCAGCAGTCACTGCATTGAGTATCTTCAATGCATGACCTTATTTAGTCTTCATGACAACTTTTTGAGAAGGAATAGAATGTTGATATAATTTGGATTTTTTTTTTTTTTTTTTTTTTTTGAGATGGACTCTCGCTCTGTCGCCCGGGCTGGGGTGCAATGGCACAATCTTGGCTCACTGCAGCCTCTGCCTCCTAGGCTCAAGCGATTCTCCTGCCTCAGCCTCGCGAGTAGCTGGGATTACAGGTATGCACCACCACGCCAGGCAAATTTTTGTATTTTTAGTAGAGACGGAGTTTCACCATGTTGGCCAGTCTCGTCTTGAACTCCTGACCTCAGGTAATCTGCCTGCCTCGGCCTCCCAAAGTGCTGGGATTACAGGCATGAGCCCCCACGGCCACGGCTGGCCAACAATCTGGGTATTTGTCCCTTCCATATCTCATGTTGAAATGTGATCTCCAGTGTTGGAGGTGGGCCTGGTGGGAGGTGTCTGGATCACAGGGGAGCAGATCCCTTAGGAACAGCTTGGTTCTGTCCCTGCTGTAATGAGTGAGTTACCACAAAGTCTAATGTTTTAAACTTTTATTTTAGGTTCAGGGGTACATGTGCAGGTTTGTTACACAGGTAAATTGCATATTGCAAGGGTTTGGTGTACACATTATTTTGTCACCCAGGTAATAAGCATAGTACCCAACAGGTAGTTTTTGAGTCTTACCCTCCACCCACCCTCCATCCTCAAGCAGGCCCTGGTGTCTGTTGTTCCTTCGTGTCCATGTGTACTCAGTGTTTAGATTGCACTTATAAGTGAGAACATAGTATTTCCTTTTCTGTTCCTATGTTAGTTTGCTTAGAATACTGGCCTCCAGTTCCATCCATGTGGCTGCAAAGGACATGATTTAATTCTTTTTCTGGCTGCATAATACTCCACGATGTACACGTGCCACATTTTTAAAATCCAGTCTACTGCTGATGGGCATTTAGGCTGATTCCATGTCTTTGCTATTGTGAATAGTGCTGGGCAATGAACGTACATGTACATGTGCCTTTACGGGATTGTTAAAAAGAGCCTGGCACCCCCTCCTCTCTCACCATGTGACACTCCTGCTCCCCCTTCACCTTCCACCACAAATAGAAGCTTCCTGAGGCCTCACCAGAGGCTGAGCAGATGCTGTTGCCATGCTTGTACCACCTATGTAACTAGGTGTCAAATAAACCTTTCTTCTTTCTAAATGATGCGGTCTCAGGTATTCCTTTATAGCAATGTAAAACAGACTAATGCAGATGTCTTCCCACTTTGTGGAGTCAGTAAGATGATGGTAAAAATGGAGCTGCATCTCACAGATACCCCTGCCTAGCTGCAGGGGGGTGAGGTCAGCAGGCGGCCACGGCGGTCAGCCCCTTCAGGCCCTGCCTCAGCTGCAGAGAGCTTCCTGGCTCAAGGGTCACACCCTTCCTGGGGCAACCTGCATCCAATGACTGAGAGAGGTAAGGGGTACAGTCCCAGCCATTTCATCTGAAGGTAAACACATAACACACACACACACACACACACACACACACACACACACGGACGGATAAACTCTTCACCTCTGGAACTCCCCACTGGGTCAGCTGAGGCTTTCCAGGCTCATATCATAGTCTGACTCACCCCCTCTACCCAATTCTGCTCTCTGCTCCTTTCTTTTACTGGTACAGATCCCTCATAAACATCTGGTACTCCCAATGCCTTGTGATCATCTGTGAACCCAACCTCCAACAATGATTAAGTAGTCTGAGGACGTGACTAGCAAATTGGGTAAAGAGGATATTTGGAGCATTAAAAACACACCTAGTAAAAGTTTTCATGACTAGGTAAATTCTATATGTCATGAACTACTACTTTTAATTACTTACTACGATATGGCATAGATAATAAGGTAAATGTAGTAATAATGAAATTGTGAGTATTGAGAAGGTCTGTCTTACCAGGTGACTCAGTTTCAGGAATCTACTTACGGTAATTTTTTTATAGTTATAATTATTCTTTTTTTTTTGACATGGCGTTTCACTCGCATTGCCCAGGTTGGAGTGCAGTGGTGCGATCTCAGCAGATCTCAGACCTCTGTCTCCGGGGTTCAAGCAATTCTCTTGCCTCAGCCTCCTGAACAGCTGAGATTACAGGCATCTGCCACCTCACCCGGCCGATTTTTTTTTTTTTTTTTGTATTTTTAGTAGAGACAGGGTTTCACCATGTTGGCTAGGCTGGTCTCGAACTCCTGACCTCAACTGATCCGCCTGCTTCAGCCTCCCAAAGTACTGAGATTGCAGGTGTGAGACACCGCACCCAGTCAAAATTACTTTTTTTTTTTTAAACCCTTCCTATGGTGCTGACATTTAAAAATATATATATAAGCATGTGATGGCTATACCGTTATTTTTCATTTCAACAAGGCTTGGGTTCAGCTATTGAGAGGAAGGCCTGAGATCGGGAGAGGACAGCACATGATGTACTTCTCATGTTCCTCTCCAGGTGAAAAACTGAGCAAGTCCCCTTACTCCGGCCCTTATGATCAAATACACCACCTGAGGGGAATGCCTCTACAATTCCCAGGTACCCACCTGGTTTATTCAGGGCTGCTGCAGTGAGTGGGGGAGAGTATTCGATGAGAGAGGTTTTAAGCTTTTCTTGCCAATCATAAGAGAAGGAAAGGATACCCTGAAAACATGTATGACAGCTAGCTCATCCACATACCAGGGCAAATTACGTTTTGATGCAGTAACTCAGAACAATTTGTACCTGTCCACAAATTTAACATTGCCTTTGGGCCCAAATTGAAGGACCTGCAGCAGAATAGCTATCCTTAGTGCCCAGACCCCTCCTTTGGCACTTATCTACAACCAACTATCGTGAGTTTTTCTTCGCCGTGCCTGCGTATGTTCATGTCCTTATGCCTCATTTTCCTACCTTGATCATAAACTCCTTCAGGGCAAGGGCCATGCCATTTTATGTCCCAGTGTGTTAACCCAATGCCTTGTCCATCATCAGAACAGGGCAGGGGCTTGTTGACAGATGAGTATTCACGCCAACAAAAACACTCTTCCCACCGTTCAGTCTAAAGAGTCCATTTGTCTGTTATGACATATCACTCACTTTGGTGTTACTGGAGTGCCTGACCAGTCAGCGTTTATAGGTCACTGGACACATTATATAACGTGCTGAAATTAACTGAATTAATATCGCTTTTAAATGCAGGCTGCTTTCTTCAAAGACACGCAGCACAGTCTTGACTCTGAAAGACATCGCTTTTGCATAGAACATACTTGCATATTATGACCGTTACGGAGAACCTTATTTTAGTCACTGATGCTGAAAGTTATGTTAAAAAAAAAAAAAAGTCACATAGGGAGGATAACTATGAAGGGAAAACCGGGTAACAGTGATCTTGAAGAGAGTTCAAGGCTAAGGTGGCCCCAGAACAGTAGTCCATATGCTGCCTTGCATACTGATAAAAATATTTAAAAAACTGACATGACAGGGGTGCCTGGGAGTGCACTTCAAATGGATTGAAGACAGTTTCTCATAGTGACGATGGCTGCATGCTGGTTATGATTGTCACTCGCCTGCCTACTCGAATCCCTAAGATAGTAATAGAAATGCCCATTTTTAGTACCTAATATGTACCAAGAACAATGCCACACTCTTTAACTTTAAGCTCATTTTCACAACCATCACCCCATGTTCTACAGTCTTCGTACACTACGGACACATTCAATATGCCTCTTATGAATAAGGGGGAAAATATCACAAAGAATCCAGAAACCCTCCAAGGTCATATCAACTAGAAAGTAGAGGAGCTGGAATTCAATATCAGTATAAGGGATTCACATTTCTCACCATTGCGTAATGCTTAGAAAGTCAAACCGTGGGGAAGGAAAACAGGGCAGAACAAAGATGTGGGATTTGAGAACGGCGTGGAGGACAGCAGGTGGGAGATGCTGAAAATAGCATAGAATAATGTGATTCTAACCAAAAAGGGGTGGTCCCACCACGTCTGCCTCAGTGAATAACAGATGGAGAAGTGGCATGTGAGACCCTGTGGGGCTCTGGCAAATACTAATTGATGATGATGACTTCAGAAGAGCAAACAAAAATTTGAAGAGACAAAAGAAAGAGTTAAGCACACATGGGGAAAGACAGGGCCCAGCCCAGGAAGAGATACTGACAGGATTGATTTGGGTTACAGTGGCCACAGGAGAACTTCACAAGAATGGTCTTACTTAAGAATCTCTAGTTTTCATAGCTAAACCATCCATTGCGTTCTCTTAAAAAGTGGCGCTTGAAGATCAACGCAGACTTTCCCACATTCTCATAAATCTTAGAAAAATGGACTGGTTTAGATGCAGAAATAGATTACCCCCCACACCTTCTGTGTACATCTTAATGCTGTATTCTTTTACATAATGATATTTACATGATCTAATTGTCAAAGTGGAGCATGAGGGAACACAAAATTTTAAGGGAGTTGGAAGAAATATAAGTGGATTTCTGGTTTCTAGCTCCTAATTCATGAGTAACAAAATGCATATTTTATGATTTCCAAAGAGTTGAAATAACTCCAAATTCACAGACAGTGTGCAGTGGGACAAGAGACAATTCTAGTTAGTTTAATTACTGGGGAGGATGATAAGTTTGATCATTTGGGACATAATTATTAAGTGCATACCATAGGCCAATCAATCAACTCTCTGGTTGGTTCCTTAACAGAAAGGATGTTTTAAAAAAAGAGACTTTTGGTCTTCTGGCCATATCTGACACTTGATTACAATTGTTCTTCTACTATCTGGGCAGATCTGGTGTCCCTGGAGATGGCTAAAGGTGGGCCATGTAGAGATACGGATTTCCAATACCAAGGTTGGGTCTTTGGTTGATCTGGTTTGCTCAGTATCTGTTTTCCTTCCTTTTGTGGACAACAGCCTGTTTGTCTGGGGAAGGATCATCCGAAACGTCATTTGTTCTCCGGGGTTGTTCTTCACCTTTTAGTCCAGAGGTGAGCAAATGACCTTGGCTTGGTGCTCCCTCATCATCCTTCCATCCACCAACACAGAAACCAGTTTCGGGATAAGCCTT
Organism: Mandrillus leucophaeus; assembly: GCF_000951045.1. Taxonomy (NCBI): domain Eukaryota; kingdom Metazoa; phylum Chordata; class Mammalia; order Primates; family Cercopithecidae; genus Mandrillus; species Mandrillus leucophaeus. The sequence goes on from NW_012106575.1 coordinate 1,145,822, forward strand.
TGACTCAAGCTGCTGCAGTGAGAACGGATCATGTGATCACACAGTGGAAAGCAGATTTATAAGGAGATACTAGATTCTGGACACCATTTGGATTTTGGATTCCTTAATTCCTGAAGTCAGTCTCACCCTGGGCTTTTTCCTATGAACCAGTATATTTCCCTTTTGTGCTGAAGGTAGTTTGAATTGGGTTTCTGTCGCTTGCCCCTGAAGGATCCCTGGCTGGTGGAATACTTAATATGACTTCCTCTGGCAAGGACAGTGACCAGAGTCAAGTATCATGACTACAGTGGGTGGAAAAGGACTGATACAGAAAAGTTAAAAACCTGGTCCACTACTGCAGTTACCACCATAGTGACCACTAGACCATATACACATTTTATAATGTATAACATCATCACTACCAAAGTAGAGGCCCGATTTCTCTAGTCAACCCCTGAGTATCTTGAAGCAATTCATGTGATTTTTCTTTTGCGTTTACCCAGAAGAAATTCTGAAGGGGAAGGAATAAAGAATTTTGCATCGGCCAAGCATTAGTTTCAGATGCCTAAGCTTTTCTCTGTGGAAGTTTTTAAATGCAGTCAGTTTTGATTTAGTACAGAATTATAATCAACTAGAGGCTACAGGCATTTTAGCCTAGTGGAGTATATATTGGAAGTTTTGCAAGACAGCAATCTCCATTTCTTAAACATGTGCTTTAGTAAGACAAAATACTATTTCTCAGTAGAGCACACCCTTAAAGAAAATCAATGTAAATGTTATTCTACTTCTCACCTCTTTTTCTCTACAAAACTAAACACTCCAAACACAGGCACAGCAAACTGCATTTCTAAAGGTTTTGTAAGTTAAACAAGCCAAGGAAGTTACATGAAAAAAAAATCCCCTTTGAGATGTAAAATTGTTCATATCTGAAGGAGACTGAACAGATAGCAGAAGGGAATATAGTATAATATTTGATGAAGAGACATAATTATCATTTATGAATGAGGAAGCTCAATGTTTTTCTAAATTACTCAAATTAAACCTCAAATAAATATTTGAAGTTCTCCATCTAATTCAGCTACAATGAAAAATTGAATCTCATTACTCCTGGATTTACATCGACTCCAATTTCAAAGATTATATTTATTTCAGAGACGATGAAAAAGCATTTTTCACTAGGAAGAAAATGAATTGAGGTTTCAATATAAAACAAGACCCATTGCATATTACAAAGAAACTGCTAGTTAAAATTTTTTTCCAAAGAAAACTTATAAGACAAAGTCACAGATATTTCACTCAGTTCAGACATAAGTTTAAATAAATGACAATTATGTATCTGTAATAGTAGTATAAACAGATATTGTATACCTCAATTTAAGAATACTTATTATAACAACTAGAGAGTATTACTCCTTTTACGAAATAATTCCTCATTCTGCAAAAACACTCAGTATAGGATCCATTTAGTAATGAGCTCCCCAGTGTATTCTACCTGTAATTTAATTCAATTTTCACAGTTTTCTAGATACAACAATTGCTTCAAGCAAGGTAAACTTCTTTGCCAGTTTAAGTGAATACACTGTAGAAATCAGATCAGCGTGTGTATGTATGTACATCTCTTTAAAAGTTTATTGCAATGTGGTTATCAAAAGAACAGTCAGTTGTCCACTATTTTCACCATGTGCAATTTCTTCCCATAGCTTCATGGCTATATGGAGATGTTCATCCTGAAGCCCCCTTAGATTTCCAGCAGGGAAAACAAACAAAACCAATGAACAAAATAGGACATGACAATGAAGACATCAAAGAACTGTTATTTACTTTTGCTACAAGAATTACAGAGAGCATTCACGATTCTTGAACTATTATTTCCCAAAATGAGCGATAGTCATTCACTTACTTGACAAATATTTATTGAGTAGTAACAACAGGATGGACACTATGATCATTTTTTACAATACATTCTCCCTAAAGAAGATTCCAAGTGGAAATATATTGAGAGTGCTCATCATTCTGTATCTCATACCTGAAAGATTCATGATAGGTGCATCGGCCACTTGAGGGCTCCAAGAAATCTTAAAGAAACTTGCTTAGTCCAACAGTGACCAGATACATTTAATTACGCTGTTCTATTTTTTTCTTTTCTTTCGTTTCTTTTCTTTCTTTCTTTCTTTTTTTTTTTTTTTGAGACACAGTTTCGCTCTTACTCCCAGGCTGCAGTGAAGTGGCATGATCTCGGGTAACTGCAACCTCTGCCCACTGGATTCAAGCGATTCCCCTGCCTCAGCCTCTTGAGTAGCTGAGATTACAGGCACCCACCACCATGCCCAGCTAATTTTGTTAATTTTTAGTAGAGACGGGGTTTCACCCTGTTGGCCAAGCTTGTCTCAAACTCCTGACCTCAGGCGATCCACCCACCTTGGTCTCCCAAAGTGCTGGGATTTCAGGCACGAGCTACCGCGCCTGGCCGTTGTTTTTTCTTTTTACACACATTAACGTCCACTGCGACAAGGGCTTTCTGAAACACCAGTCATCTAAAAGTTCTTCTCCATATGCATCAAAGCCTGGCTGATTTAATAGGAAATGCAGCTTTTAGAACGTCTCTGTGTCATTTTTTTCCCTCCACCTACAGTGACACCTGTGGTATTGAACTATGCAACAATCTTCCCCCCCCAGATCTGACAAGCGCTCAGTCCTGCTTACCAAGCATGCCCTCTTCTGTGTGTTGCCCTGTGGTTTCCAGGGCTCCCGGGCTGGGTTCTACACCAGGTCTGTCCAATCACTGTGTTCTGTCACAGTGACTGACGCAGGGAAAAGCCCTTGCCATGAATTAGTGAAATGAGAGGCAATGCTGGAATTCATTTTTATACCTATTATCAATGGAGTTGCTGGAAGAATACAACACAGCTGGTGGCTCCTGGTGGCCATCTTGCTACCATGTGGAAAAACAATGGCAATGAAAGACCAACACAGTGAAAGGCAGACCTTTGGGATGGCGGACATGAGACTGAGTTCCTGCACCCAAGCCACTAAAGAGGCCTTCAGTGAACAAAATGTGTAAAGAGACGACGTCAAGAACATGTAACTAAAACACTCTGGAATTTCCTTGGGTCAGTCATTTTTTGATCATCAATATTTTCATTTTCCCCTTTATATCCAAAATAAAATTTTCACATGGTAAGACCAACCGGTTTTCTCTTCCTGTCTTTCTAATGGAATTTGGATGAGAACTGTGGATATAATCTACATAATTAATCTGTGCCAACTCTAAATGCCACATAATCTTTTACATTTTTTGTCAAGATAAATAGGACAGAAAAATTGACTCACGCACCAGCCTCCTCTCTAATTTAACAGAAATCAGAGAATTGCACAATGGGTAGAATATTGACAATATGCAATAGTAGTGGCCCTAAAGGGATTATTCAGCAGGAGCAAAGAAAACTCCAGTAGATACCGGAGTCATGATGAGGATAAACAAAAGATGAAATCCTTCTCCAAATCTAGGTGTTGAATTATTGAAATTTGTTTCAAACATTTCAGCATCTGAGTAGTGACATACACATGCTTATATTACGACAGAAAAGTAAACTTGTAACAAAGTAATCTTTATAGTTACCTTGGTTTTGTCATCTGTGAAATAGGAGAAATAATAGTGTCTACTTCATGTGGGTAAACAATTAGATGATTCTCACAAAGGATCTAACATGGTATATGGCACTTTGTGAACACTAAGGAATTGTTGAATAAGGATGATGGTGGTGATGGTAGCAGATGAGGATGATGATGATGATTGTGGTGGTGATGGTAGTGAATAAAAATGTGTTGATGATGATGGTGGTGGTGGTAGTGGGGGAGGATGATGATGATGGTGGTGGTGATGGTAGTGGATGGTGATAATGATGATGATGGTGGTGACGGTAGTGGAGGAGGATGATGCTGATAATGATGGTGGTGATGGTAGTGGATGGGTATGATGCTGATAATGATGGTGGTGATGGTAGTGGAGGAGGATGATGTTGATGATGATGGTGGTGATGGTAGTGGATGGGGAT
>NW_012106575.1:1150248-1163271 GCF_000951045.1 Mandrillus leucophaeus
TAGTGGTTTAGGATGATGATGATGGTGGTGATGGTAGTGGATGATGATGATGCTCATAATGATGGTGGTGATGGTAGTACTATGAAGTGATGCTGATAATGATGGTGGTGATGGTAATAGATAAGGATGATGGTGATGATGATGGTGGTGATGGTAGTGGATGAAGATAATGTTAATGATGATGGTGGTGATAGCGCTGATAGTGACAATTATTATGATGATGATGTTGATATCAGAGGTGGGTTAGAACAGATCAGAAGAGAGAGAAATTACTCTGACTTGGAGTATATAGTTGGCATTTCAAGTAGGCATTGGTTAAAGGGAAACACATTCGGGTGGAAGAAGCAGTGAAAAAATGTGTTTGGATGGAAAAGTGCATGGTGGAAGGAGGACACCAAAAATTTTCCAGCTTTGCTAGAGTGTAGGTGAATCAGCGACGTAACTGGAAGTAATTCAGAGAGGAACCAGGAGGCCGACACACGCTGTTTGTTTCTTTGTTAGGCCACAGGGTCATCGAAAGTAGTTATACATTTCCGTGTTCTAGGAAGAATAACGTACCAGTGATGAGTAGGATGGATTTAAATGAGAGGAACTCTAGGGAGAGATACCAGGTAGCAAACGACTTCAAGGATCTAGGTAAGAAATAAAGAGGGATGAAACACTTAGGGAAAACCACATCTGCTCTATACTGTTAGAGAAGTATGAATTCAAACCACAGCTCAGACACATGCTTACTCCCTGGGTGATCCTATAAGGAGGTCACTGAGTTAGTTTCCTGTTGATGCTAAACTTGTAACAAAGTAATCTTTATAGTTACCTTGGTTTTGTCATCTGTAAAATAGGATAATATGTCACCATTAACTTAATTAAACTCAATTAACTTAATTAAAATAACTACTCGTTTATTATCTTGTAGTTCTCTATATTAAAAGTCTGACATGTCTTTTACAGGACTGAAATGATGGTGTCAACAGGCAGGGCTGTGTTTCTTCTGAAGGCTGTAGGGGAAAAATCCATGACCTTGACTTTCCCAGCTTCAAAAGGCCACCAACAGTCCCTGGTCCATGGCCCCTTCCTCCATATTCAAAACCAGAAAAGTAGCATCTCTCTGACCATTGTTCCACTGTCACTTCTCTCCTCTGACCAGAGCAAGGAAAAGTGCCCAGCTTTCAAGGACCCTTGCAATGACATTAAGCCCATCTGGATAATTAATTTTACCCAATCCAAGGTCCTTCACTTTATCATATCTGCAAAATTCCTTTGCCACGTGCAGTGACATATCCACAGGTTCTGGGGATTAGGATGTGGAGAGTTTGGAGGAGCCATTATCCTGCCTGCCATTGTCATTTTACGTTTGTGAGCCTAGGTCATCTTAAACAGTGGAGGCACACATTTTTTCTTCTTGGGATTGATGTAAAGATGATATCAAATGGTATGTATAAAGCGTGTAATGTGATAACGGGACACCCTGCGACACAGCATTTACTCAGAATGTTTTTTACTTCCCAAACTTGAGTGGCAGTCCCAAAAAAAATAAAGAAAGAAAAAGGAATAGATGGCAAAGGTACTGAGGAAGTAGAATTAATAGGTGTTGAAAGTGACAAGTTTGGATTGGGAAGGTGGAAATGGACAGATAGAAGTGAAGAATGACAGCAAAATAAGCTTTCTTAAGAAACAGCTACGTTTATTATGGGCTTAAAGCTCTGCCACCCCCTATCTCTGTAGCACGCACATGTTGAGATGCTCCGTATAGACGTGGGAATAATTTTATAGGGACAGGAAACCATCCTCTGATGGGAATGACATCTAGCTCCCCCACAGCTCATAGCAGACACTTTTTGATACAAAAGACATGGTTGGGAGACTTATTTCCAGAACTCTGTAATTCCCTTTTACTTTTCCAACATCTCTCAAGACGAAGTGACATTGTCATGTTAACAATCAGAAGGAACATGATGTAACATGAATAACAAAATGACTGGAAGCTGCAAGCACGGGTACTTGTTTCCACTCTACAAATAGGAAAACAGTTCGCTTCCTGATGATGCCCTGCCAACCTCATCACAGGTTGACAGATTTAGCCAGAGGTGAAAATGAAAACCCAACCCTGCCGATTCCCCTGATTATGTTTCAGAGTCCAAGGGGGGAGAAATTCAGTAATGTGAATTTAGAGGAAGGAAAATGATGGCCTGGAGACAGTACATTTCTTGGCTCATGATACTTCTAAAGTTAAAAAAAAAAAAAAAAGCCAAACCAAACTTGAAATATCTTGGAGTTAGAAATACAGTTTTTGATTCAACCCACTTCCTACTGTACTATAATTGACTAAAAGCAGAGGTTTATGATTCCTAAGCAGCCAGTCAGTCAACCAATCCCTGCTTGGTCTTACTAAATAATGATACATAAGATCATCTTAGCATCTCATTAGTACGGTTTTGAAATGATGATCTTTGAGGTTTAATTTGCCTTTTACTTATATACTAATTTTTAAACAAATAAGTTAATTTTATATTTTTTCTTTAATGTTAAACTACATTAGGCAAAATCATTTTGCATTTTAAATAATCCCTCCATTTTTTTTAAAAAGTGTGATGGTCCTTTATATGAATTTTTATCATGAACAGATCTGTGAATTATCTTTTCTAGAAAGGCGTATTGCATGGGTGATGTTATCACTCTATGCACACTTAAAAACACACATATTATTATCATTGTTTCTCCACATCCTAATATTCCAATAAGACAAAATCGAGTATCTTCTTAGAGAGTTATGCTCTTTGAACTCCTGATGAATTAGCCTATGTTTTAATTCATGTGTAATATAACATTTATTCAAATCCTTATAAGCTAGAGGCTCAAATCTAAGACCATCGTCTAAGCCTTTTTATTTCACTCATGGATAATTCCCTACAGAAAAAAAAAAAGCATTGAAAAACAAATAAAGCAAGATTTCTTTTCAAAAGATTGCCCAAAGAAGATTAACTTGTTTATCATCAATACCCAAAGCTAATTTTCTATCAGCTTGCCCCTACGCTCTGGGGAACAGTCAACTCTTACACCTCATCATTGCTGATTCTCAATTGAAAAACACAAACACACACTCACAACCTTGAAACAAAAGGAAACCACATTCAGAGACAAATGTGTTTGCAGGAGACAAAGCTTACTGCCCTCACTCAAGAGATCTGTGCAATGCATCTCTCCCTGTAGGAAGACAGAGAAATAAAACAGCTGGGCTCTCTGTTTATTTCCATGTTGTGGGAGTTTCAGGGAGGAACCAAACAGAACATGAATGATGGACGTGTCACCAAAGTACTTCCAGAGGATTTTCATGACAACTGTCCCCAGGGAATGTGTCTATGTTCAGGAAGATACCAAATACACAAACCCTTTGATATCCTTTAAAGTAGACATTGTCATAGACAGGCTGAGGCACTTCACAGGAAAGATAGGTCCTGTGTAAGCATCTCTTGCATAAGGTTAAAACATTATTTTGTGCATTAAATACACTTACTCCGCATTAGAAGATGAGTATTTAAAACACATGAGAAGAAATTATCATCTAAAAAAATAACATTTTTAGGAAAGAAGTATTATCTGTTACCACATCAAATGAATCTAGATTTTCATATATAATACGTGTGGAGGTGAAGACTTAAGAGAAATACTTTCCTTATATTTCAAAGTCTATTCTATCACTTCATGTGAATTATAAACACATATGAAAACAAGAAACAATTCAACCTGAGGATCCTGCAACCACTTCCTACAAAAACTCCAGACACAATCCGCCTTAGAGGATGAACTCTCTAACAAGAAATACCATTTGACCCAGCAATCCCATTACTGGGTATATACCCATCAGATTATAAATCATTCTACTATAAAGACACATGCACATGTATGTTTACTGCAGCACTGTTCACAATAGCAAAGACGTGGAACCAACCCAAATGCCCATCCATAATAGACTGGATAAAGAAAATGCAGCACATATACACTATGGAATACTCTGCAGCCATAAAAAGGATGAGTTCATGTCCTTTGCAGGGACATGGAGAAGCTAGAAATCATCATTCTCAGGAAACTAACACAGGAACAGAAAACCAAATACTGCATGTTCTCTCTCATAAGTGGGAGTTGAACAATGAGAACACATGGACACAGGGAGGGGAACATCACACACCAGGGCCTGTCAGGAGGTGGAGGGCTAGGGGAAGGATAGCATTAGGAGAAATATCTAATGTAGACGACGGGTTGATGGGTGCAGCAAACCACCATGGCACGTGTATACCCATGTAACAAACCTGCACATTCTGCACATCTATCCCAGAACTTAAAGTATAATAATAGTAATAGTAATAATAAAGAATATGAATCTGCAGGCCAAATGGCTGGTTGGACAGTGATGCAGGCTTCACCTCTGGTAGTCTTCGGTTTCGCTCCTACTGTCCCCACTATGGTGTTTGGGAAGTTACTTTGCTCAATCTCTCTCCTCACCTCTTAAACGGAGAAAATAAAAATCCCCACTGCTATGGCCAAGGGGTCTAAATAAAAGAATGCAGGTGATACGGTTTGCATCTGTGTCCCTGCTCAAATCTCATGCCCATCTGAAATCCTCAGTGTTGAAGGTAGGGCCTGGTGGGAGGTGACTGAATCATGGGGATGGTTTCTAATGGTTTAGCACCATCTCCCTAGTGCTGGTGCTATCTCGTGATATTGAGTTGTCATGATATCTGGTTGTTCAAAAGCACCTCCCACCATCTCTCTCCTCCTCCTGCTATAGCCATGTAAGACATGCCTGCTTCTCTTTCTCTTACCACCATGATTGAAAGTCTCCTGACGCCTCCCCAGAAGCCGTGGTGCTTCCTGTACAGCCTGCTGAACCCTGAGCCAATGAAATCTCTTTTCTTTATAAAATACCCAGTCTCAGGTATTTGTTTATGGCAGTGCAAGAATGGACTAATACAACAGGTGAGGTGCATAGCATAGTGCTTGGCATACAAGATGTTTCCTAGAATAGTTTTGTTAGCATGTGTCATCTTTCATTTTTGAAACTCTCACTCAAGATGATTGTTTTGAAAATATGGTGGAGAGAAATAACATGCATTCACTGTGTCATCATTCATTTCGTGCTTCCACAGCACACATTTCCCAGACTCCTTTGCAGTTAGGTTGGGCCCATGTGACTTATTCTAGCCAATAGGGAGTAACAGGAATGTCATGTAACCACTCTGGGCTGACCTATAACAGAGTAGGTGTGAGCCTTCCATCCTCTGTCCTCCCCTACCGCTGCAACCTTGAAAAGCCATACAGGACATATACAGCTATATGAAACAGAAACAGCCTGAATCCTCACACTTCCCCTTGGAAGAGAACCTTCTTAGAGAACTACTAGACCTGAAGTGAGTTTTGTGGCAAGGAATAAGCTTGCAAGTGATAAAACACTGAGACATCATGACATGTTTGTTACTGAGGCACAAACTAGCTCATCCTGACCAACAGAGATCAACACTTTTAAATTTAGTTATTTAACTTAATTTTACGTATTTTTAATTTCAGTAGTTTTTGAGGTATACAGGTGGTTTTTGGTTACATGGGTGAATTATATAGTGGTGAATTCTGAAATATTAGTACATCTGTCATGCAAGTAGTGTACATTGTACCCAATATGCAGTTTATTACCCCCACATTCCCCTCCCAACCTCCCCCTTCTGAGTCTCCAAACTCCATTACATTACTCTATGTGCCTCTGCAGAGTCATCGCTTAGCTCCTACTTACAAGTCAGAACATACGGGATTTACTACCTGATATTAAAACCAAGAATTCAAAGGATACTCATTATAATCTGGATTTCTATGGATGCCCCGAGTAATAACAACAACAACAATAACCAAAAAAAGCCCTTCATCTGTAAGTGTGATTCTTTCAGGAACTAGATACCAGCCGTCCTTGTATTTAACACTCCAAAGATTTCTGAAATGAGTTTAACCATGCTTTTCCATGATGACGTATTATTGGTTTGTGTTTATATAATGAATATTTCCACATCATATCATTGCAAGCAGAATCGACATACACATGCAAATCAGGTACACGAAATTAATCAATCAAAAGCATTTCTTGGAAGATTATCATTTTCTTAAGCACTCAAAATACAAGACAGTAGCAGTAGCGCAGAGAATGTTTAAAAAGGATGTGCAATCTGTCTGTGGGTCTCTTGATGTGTTAACTGGATTGGGGTGTGTGTGATGGGGGAGGCTGGGGGAAAAGGAAAGAGTTACGACCTGAAACATAATGGGAAGGTTAGCCTCACAATTGCGTTTCCTTAGCATTAAAGAAGAAAATGCTTACCTTTGTGTCTCAACAGGACAAGGAGAGATAGCTGTGCTTTGCGGGGAAGCTCTATCAACTCCACTGCTGTCTCAACCCTATTGAAGAATGTGTTCACCCCTTTAGCAACTGAGAAATGTTCCCAAGATGTATATAATTTCATGGATGGAAGAACACCAATTTCACAGAACTTAAACGACACAACCACGTAGTGCTTAAATTATGCAAAAACAAGCTTCGTTGTGAGTACAACGGAGGCCTGGGCATAGCAGTTCTTAGGTGTACTGTCATCGACATGAAACTGAATGGCCCACAGGCTTCCTGAAGCATCAGTAGAGCAAAGGAGGAGGGGTGAGGGCTCAGATTAAGCCCACACAATTCTGTGAAGTTCCCATGTAGAAAGATACCTTCGATTGCTATGAAGGGCCCTGACCACCGCCTCGTCTACTTTGAGACCTACCTGAGTGATAAGAACATCTGAACCGTGGAAACCTGTCTGATTACATCGAAGGGATTTCTTCCTTCACATTCTCTCTGCTTAATATGTAGAAGAAATGATAGTCCCTACTGCTGCTGCTGTAGGGTTTAAATCAAATAATGCAGTGCTGAGCACGGCGTCGGGCCCTGCCAAACATATGGTACGTTTTCAAGGAGTATTTTTGTTAATATGCGGTTTTTTTTTTTTTTGTCTTGCAAAAGCTAGACAGAACCTACTTGGTTTTGTCACACTGGAATCAACCTAAGTGTACAAAAAGAAAAGCTTTTTAAAAACTAGGAAATGTCCATATAAAGGAAGAGGACATGAAGCCATTAATAATGGTGTCTTTAAGAGAGAAATAGTTATTAATTGTAGGAAACACTTTCATGACATAATGAAAACAACATTGTGTGAAGGCTGTTTGTTAAAACTGCAGGTGCGTGGAGGAAAAAAAGGATAGGGGGCAGACACCAAATTGTTAAAGCTGGTATTCTTGAGTGGTGAGACCATCATATTTTTGTCCTTTTCTGTATTTTTAAATGTTCTACAATAAGCATGGATGACTTTTGTGTAACTAGCAAATGATGTCTGGACTTGGTTTAAGTGTGATCAAAAAATGAAACTCTTGGCTGGGCGCGGTGGCTCATGCCTGTAATCCCAGCACTTTGGGAGGCCAAGGCACACGGATCACCTGAGGTCAGGAGTTCGACACCAGCCTGGTCACCAGGGAAAAACCCTGTCTCTACTAAAAATACACACAAAAAAATTAGCTGGGTGTAGTGGCACATGCCTGTAATCTCAGCTACTCCGGTGGGTGAGGCAAGAGAATTGTTTGAACCTGGGAGGCGGAGGTTGCAGTGAGCCCAGTTCGAGCCACTGCAGTACGGCCTGGGCAACAGGATGAGACTCCATCTCAAAGAAAAGAAAAGAAAAAAAGAAAAAAACACTCTTCCTCTTTTAGTACACTTACTCAAAGTCATTTATTGCCAGTGTAATGATTAACAACACCTCCTGTCTTTATTTTTGGTTAGTAAGTACAGCAGGAATAAAGAAATGGAACGGAATATAAAAGGTGACAGCTCATTTTTACTTAGCATTCCTTTCTGGACAGGAAATAGGGAAATGACGAGGGACGGAGGTTTGAATTTCACCTGTAACTTTTCAGTCATCCTGCAGCCTTAGGCAAGTTCCTCACTATTCCTGAGCCCCATTTTCCCCTTTTGTAAAATGTTACTAATACAGCCTGCCAAAGAGATTAATTGAAGATCACCCTAAGTAAAGCCAGAAAACGTATAAAGTATGCCTAGGACTTCGTATGTATAGAGAACATGCTAGCTCCTTTCGCAGGAAGGATTTCTCACTCTAAAGACAAAGGAAACAACTAGAGGAAAAAAAAAATGCTTTAAGGAATTTTTCTTTTCCTCCAGACTTTCATGTTTCAATTACTTTGCTGACCAGTTAATGGTCATTCATGACAGGGGGCTGGGCCCTCATGCACAATTCAAGCTGATCTTTAATTTCTTCCTCTAGGGCTCTAGATCAACTTCTATGACGCTGATAAAGAAGCCACCTCCCATTCCAATGGCTGTCCCCTCATCTCACCCACAGAACCAGCTGGATTCCTTTTCAAGGACAGAGTGGATTGCAGCCCTAGAAGTAATTGATAGCTCCGTGCCTGTTTCCACTGCAGCAATTTCTAAGATGGTACAAGCTGATGATGTTTGCAAGACTTAAGTTCAGGGGGTTTGCCGTGGCCAGCAATTGATTGCATCTTGATAGTCCCCCTCCTCTGATACTTAAACTGGGGGAAAGGATGAACATATTTGCCCTCAATGGCTGCTGGGGAAGATTACAAAATCAAAAACTATATAAAAGCATACCTGTCTTCCTTTTAGCTAATTAAAACAGTGGCTGGCGCCAGGGAGCTTTTCTTTATCGTGCACTGCCATCTTCTGGCCATATTAGCCTCTACACCACAACCCACCAGTTCCATGTATAAGAAATTAATGAACATTTGCATACATCCTTGTGTTTAACATCAGATCCTAAAGTCGAACCATAAAAACATGCTAATGGCCCTGAAAGCCATAGGGAAATTCTACTGTTTTCTCTGTTTGAACATACGGTGTACACACACATGACATGAGATAAAAGCAAAGTTGAGGGTGCCCACAAGTTGCTGTTCACACCGTGGACCAATCTTCCCCACCCTGTAACATGTCAGTTACCATGGAGAAAGGAAGGGAAGAGGTATTAGCAGGCACCCACTGACTGACAGGTGTTTTCACATACGTTATCTCACTCTATTCTTACAAGCATTTCATGTAAAATAAAGTGTTATTTCCATTTTGCTGAGGCTTCAGAGTTACTAAACCCATGGAGTGTCAACTTGCTGTTAACTGGTGGAAGGAGGACTGGAATCCAGGTATGTCTGACTGCAAAGCTCAATCTCTGATGGGCACTGCCCAAACTGCGTCTCACCATCTCACACACCCTGCTGTACTTAGACCAGGGTGTGCAGATCTGAGGGCTTGCTTTCGCCTTAAACCTGATATGAGCCATTTGGTCTATGCAGTTTGGATATGCAAACACAAACACAGATATACACACACACACATATATATACACATGTGTATGCACACATGTATATATTTGTAACAAAAATAAAACAAAAGCTACATACATATAGTTTTGTTGATATATAGTTGTGTGTGTGTGTGTGTGTATGTATGTATTACAGGGTTATTTTTTTCTGCTAAACCATTTAAAAGATGTAGATATATCCTCCCCAAATACATCAACATGCATCTCTTAATAAAGACAGTCTCCTACATAACCGCAATTCCATGATCACGTCTAAAAATATTAACTTTGATTCAAAATTAAATCTAATGCCCAGGACCGTAAAGGTCTCGATGGTCATTAAGGGGCTTGAAAAATTTGACCTCTGCATTGGAACTATGTCCTTTTTGTCTTTTTAAATTTAGAACAGTTCCCCCCACCCTTTTTATTTACTTATTTATTTTCATGTGACAATTTAATGTAAGTCCTCTGTGTAATGCCCAAGGAAAATAGGCATCTGCTAGTTAGCTCTTTCATCATTAAATAAATAATCCTGTGGTTAAAGTTGAGTCTCCAGTATCCTACATGTTGTATCACGTGCATTCTTCTCCTATAAACAGGGTCATAGGAATGGAGAAGCTGCCCTCACTCCCTGCCCGGCTGTGTAGAGCACTCAGCACTGCAGCTTGTCAACCCCTACGAGGCCTGATGTGACTTGCCTGGCATATGAATTTTGGATCTCATAGTTTTTTTCTTATCCTTCCATTTTTTTTTTTAATTCTCTTTTCTTTTTTCCAAAAATATTCTCTTTTTGCCTTTATCCTGTTTTAAATTCTGATTATCTGAAAATAAATCGTGAAAATTTCACCCCAAAATATTTTAGTATGAATCTACTGGTAATGATAACATGGTCCCATCCTGTTTTCAATTCTGATTATCTGAAAATAAATCGTGAAAATTTCACCCCAAAATATTTTAGTATGAATCTACTGGTAATGATAACATGGTCCCACATGATCGTCAAATCGTGGGCAATTTCGCGCCCCAGGGGACACCTGGCGGCATCTGGAGACATTTTTGGTTGTCTCAGTGGGGGAAGGAAAAGCTCTCGGCAATCTGGCGGGTGGAGACCAGAACTGCTGCTCAGCATCCACAATGCACAGGACAGTTTCCGCAGCAAAGCACTCCCTGGTCCAATTTGCCAACAATGCCAGGATTAAGAAACCCTTTTCTCCATCGCCACAAAATCATTAAGCACATTAACGTCATTAATATTTAACAAATGTATAACTTTCATTTTCCATGAAATGAAACACACTTTTTCAGTCTTCATAATTTCCCCCAAGAAGGGGCAATCAGCTTCGAAGTCCGACGGCAGCATTTGCGGTGCAGGCACAAGGCGCGCCTCTAGTGGTCAGCTGGGAAATCGCCGCCTGAGCGTTCAATCCCCTCCAGAGGAGGCAGGGCTGGGAGCTTCGTATCTGACAGTGGGAGCTGAAAGCGCAGACTCTGTTGTGTTGTGTGTTGCTGCTGTTGCTGCTAATTACTCTAATCCTTGTGCACAGATAATGCAATTTACAGGCAAACAATCCACATTCAAGGCACAGGCACTTCACTGTTGCCCAGGAAGAGCTTTAAAAGGATCCTGACATTTTGTTCTCTTAGGCAAAACGAACTGGATCTAAAAGTAGATATGAACAACAAATTCTCAGTCAGGAGTAACGCTGTATCCTTTTGAGACAACTTCAAGGTTTGGAAGAAGAAATCAAGGTTCAGAAAAGAAAGATATTAATATCAAAACTTACTTTAAGGGACATACTTGACTTTTCACAAGCATATTCCTGGAGAATTGCAGAAGAGACTAAAGAGTTACTGGATTGGTACTCAAAATAGATCACTTTGTCTTTAGAGTATCCTGGCTGAATAGAAAGGGCAGCTATTTTCTCCACATTACAGATGTGAGAAAAGAATCACAAAGAGAGCGGTTATGTCTATTAATTATAATATTATCAATATCATTAGATAAATTTGAACATTTTATTCATTGGAGAAAGATTTTTTTTTTTCTGCTTAAATGACCGTTGTGGATGGGGGCAATTGTCATTATCTGTTATTGCTTATTTCTTTGTTTACGGCTTTAACTAATGGGCCAAATTAACAACAAATTGTTATTTTATTTTCTCAACTGACTAAAGTTTGGAGATGGAAAACACCTCTCTGCTGGAGACAAGGACAACATCACTAACTGATCACAGAACTACTTCTGCTAAATCTGGTTATACTTCTGAATGCGTCTTCACATAGTTCGCCAGGCAAATATTACCAGCTGACAAAAATTTGCCACCAAGATAGCACACATTTTAACCAAGGTAGCAAAGACTTTTAAACAATATACGATCAAAATAGATTTTTTTCTTTTTTTTCCAGACAGGGTCTTGCTCTGTCACCTAGGCTGGAGTGCAGTGGTGTGATCCTGGCTCACTGCAACCTCTGCCTCCGCCTCCTGGACTTAAGTGATACTCCTGCCTCAACTTTCCAAATAACTAGGAATACAGGCATGTGCCATCACGCCTGGCTAATTTTTATATTTTTGGTAGAGACGGGGGTCTCACCATGTTTCCCAGGATGGTCTTGAACTCCTAACCTCAAATGATCCACTCGCCTCGGCCTCCCAAAGCACTGTGACTATGGGTGTGAGCCATCACGCCCAGCCTAAATCAATTTCTACTTACTTTGAGACCAGTACAGAAATTTGAAGTTTTCTATGAACTAGGCTAAAAGTTACTCCGGCCCAATTATCATGCAGCTCAATTTGCATTTATATTGTAATCTTTGTATAAATATTGATTCAATTCTATGCTCGCCATGGTAGCTGAAACAGCGAAAGGTACCTCATTCATGTTTTGACCAAGAAGCTTTTAATATTGCAACATTTGTTTAAAAAATGGTTTGCAAAGTTAGGTGCCCACCTACCATCTTTCTGCCTTACAAAGATAAAACAAAGATGTAAATCAGAACCGCAACAGTCACTCATTAAATATTACCTCTAAGTGGTAAACTTAACTTTGATAGTGGAAAACTAAAATAAGAGTATAAAATCGAAACTTTATTGTTATTTTAGAATAGAACTCAAGTCACATCATCCCCTAAGAGGTCTAAGAAAAAGCAAAGAGAGGAATGATACTCATAGTAAAAACTGTAATTCTGCCACTTCCTGAGTATATGCACAGCTCCATACAAAATCGCTATTCCATCTCTTGTCATTCCCAAACACAACCTATGTGGTAGTTCTCCTGTGACCCCATTTTACAGATGAGAAAACTGAAGTTCAAAGATGCCAACATCTTCAGATTTCCTCAAGACCACACTGTCATGAAATAGCAGAACTGGGTTGAACTCTGTCGTATTTGGGAGTATAAATTTCAACCACCCTGTCTTGCCTCTCAGGCAAATTATATAAAAACACTACTTTATGTTGGGATTACAGGTGTGAGCTACCACATCAAGCCTTGACAATAAGTTTAATACTTTGTATTAACTTTGAAAACGTTTGTAAAACTGATTACCAATTTCCTTACTTACTTACGAGGAAAGTTGGTATTACTAATTTGTTACCATTTGAACATGATCATTGAATGAATATATATAT
>NW_012106575.1:1166347-1168782 GCF_000951045.1 Mandrillus leucophaeus
AATATTTTGGAATTCCATTTCATCATCTGAAAAAAAGTATCTATCTACTTTTTTAAATAGGCAGATTAAATAAATCACAGTTGTAAAGCAGTTAGTCTTGCAAGTAGAACGCATTTAGTACTCAAAAGTGCCTTCTATTCTTTTTGAAGTCTTTTGGTCTTCTGGATCTGTGCATAGGAAGTTGACTTAACGGCCGGGCATGATGACTCGTGCCTATAATCCCAGCACCTTGGGAGGCCAAGGTGGGCAGACCACCTGAGGTCAGGAGTTCGAAACCAGCCTGGCCAACATGGTGAAACTCTGTCTCTACTAAAAATACTAAAATTAGCCAGGCGTGGTGGCAGGCACCTGTAACCCCAGCTACTCGAGGGGCTGAGGCAAGAGAATCGCTTGAACCTAGGAGGCAAACGTTGCAGTGAGCCGTGATCACACCATTGCACTCCAGCCTGGTGGACAAGAGTGAGACTTTGTCTCAAAAAAAAAGAAAGGAAGGAAGGAAGGAAGGAAGAAAGGAAAGAAGGGAGGAAGGGAGGGAGGGAGGGAGGGAAGGAGGGAGGGAAAGAAAGTTGAGAGTTAACACTGGAAACGGCTCCAGGTCCTTTTTTCGACCTGGACCTATCAATACAAAATACTTTTACATACTGATTGGGTACATGTGTTTGTGGATTATATGCACAGAATGTGTAATGAGCAAGTCAGGGTTTTCATCGCCAAGGCCCTCCCCATTCAGGACCTTTCTGCCCAACTGCGGCAGGTGCTGTCACGGTAAAAATGAAAGAGCTCATGACTCCCCAGAATTGACTGGAAGGCAGGATGGTACTCTATCCCCTACCCACTTTCTCCACACACCTTTCTGATCACAAAAGGCCTTCCTCCAAACTCCTTATAACTACAACACTCACCTCTACTATTCTCCAGCCTACCTGTGTACTGAAAAATCTTTCTTGTCTATCATTCTTGTTCCTCTACAGTCTGATCCTAGTTGACCTAGGGAAGTGTGTGTGTTTGTGTGTGTGTGTGTGTTTCTCTGTGTGTTCTCCAGGCAGCCTCCTTCTACCTACTTCTGATAATAACACTCCCTGACCGTAATCCCCTACCTTGACTTCCCTTCAGTTTTCCTTTTAAAAAACCTTTTGAGGACCTCTTTTCCTTTTGGGAACCTCTCCTCCCCTATTTCCCTTGGTGTCCGTGTAAAGCTGACACCTGTCCAAAGTCCCAAAGATTCACAAGGGTCTCAGGCCTGGACAAACACCACATCCCATGTGACATGGTTTGGCTGTGTTCCCACCCAAATCTCATCGTGAATTGTAGCTCCCATTATTTCCATGTGTTGTGGGAGGGGCCCAGTGGGAGATAATTGAATCATAGGGGTGGTTTTCCCATACTGTTCTTGGGGTAGTAAGTAAGTCTCACAAGATCTGATGGTTTCCTAAGGGGAAAACCCTTTTGCTTGTTTTCTCATTCTCTCTTGCCTGCCGCCATGTAAGACGTGCTTTCCCTCTGCTGTGATTGTGAGGCCTCCCCAGCCACATAGAACTGTGAGTCCATTAAACCTCTTTTTCCTTATAAATTACCCAGTCTCAGGTATGTCTTTGTCAGTGGTGTGAAAACAGACTAACACACCATGCCTACCGTGGCAGGGCCTGGTTCAGCAGTGAACACAGGATGCAAACCGGACCAAGCCCATGGCTTTTTCACCAAATGTGTCAAATCCAAGTCTTGAAATAATCTTCTGGTCCATTTTTCTCTGCTTGGGAAGAACCCACCTGAATTGCAGTCAACTCCAAGGAAAAAAAAAACCCAGAAATGGGGACTGATATATTTCTGATGACAAGAGCATGACCACCTACATTTAGGCACGCCTAAAGCCAAATATCCCTTGATTTTCAGACATGGAAATATGTTAGTTTCCTAGGGAGGCTGCAACAAATCACCACGACCTGGGTTGCTTAAAACAAATGGGCCAGGTGCAGTGGCTCATGCCTGTAAATCCAGCACTTTGGGAGGCCAAGGTGGATCGATCAGGAGGTCAAGAGATCGAGACCATCCTGGTCAACATGGTGAAAACCCATCTCTACAAAAAATACAAAAATTAGCAGGCGAGGTGGCACGTACCTGTAGTCCCACTTACTCAGGAGGTTGAGGCAGGAGAAGGGCTTGAATCTGGGAGGCAGAGGTTGCAGTGAGCCAAGATCATGCCACTGCACTCCAGCTTGGGTGACACAGTGAGACTCTGTCTCAAGAAAAAACCACAAAACAACAACAAAAACCAAATCACAAAACACAACAGAAGTGTATTCTCCCCCAGTTCTGGAAGCTAGAAGTCTGAAATCAAAGTCCTAGCAGAGTCTTGTTCTCTCTGGGGACTCGAGGGAAGAATCCTTTCTGGCCTCTTGTAGCTTCTGGTGGTGGCCAGCACCACTTGTGCTCCTCGG
>NW_012106575.1:1169837-1172432 GCF_000951045.1 Mandrillus leucophaeus
AGTATTAACTCCTCATTTCCCTCTCTCCACAAACCCTGGCAACCATTAGCCTGCTCTCTGTATCTGTGGATTTGCCTATTCTGGATCTTTCATGTAAATGATATTATATAATTAAAAAAAAAAAAACACTACTTTAAAGAACTCCATGAGACCATTAAGTAAAGCTCAGAAAAGTATGAAAAAAAAAAAGTAGAAACAATGGCTTTATGAAGAAGGTTCTAGTGTTTGTTTAGCCTTTCTCTGAGTCTCTGATGAATTAATAGTGTACAAAATGTGCTTGAAAAGAGAAAGGAAGGGAAGTTACATGCACAAATACCACATCCTCATCCATTTTCTCCTCAAAGAACTCACTCAAATCCTCTTGTATGGTGTGGTGGTTAGACTATGCTTTATACATGCGTTTTAAAGTTTTGAGCAAAGGAGATGCTCAAAAAAATGTTACACCCTTTCCAATCTATTCGTACTTAGCATAAAAAGATAATGAGGCTACCTCCTAGAAGAGAGGGGTATGACTGTACATGTTTCCCCATTGGTCTTTAAGATGTGATCAAGAATACAACCATGAAGCATCATTTGTGGAAACTTCCCAGGTCCAGGAAGGGAAACTGAGACCAAGAAACGAGGCACTGCAATGACGTCTGCAGCAAGCATGGAGACGTCTCCCCTTTCCGTCGCCAATACAGCAAGACAAGCATTTCCCAAACATCAGAACATCCACATACCAAGCTCGCCATTGTTATCGTCTCCATGAGTCACCTTTACCATGATTAGCTTATTATTTTTCTTTGAACTGACTTTTTTTATGTGTCAGTAAACTTTAAAACATGATTTCATGTCATCGCCAAAACTGAAAACCAGTCTCATTTGCTATAAATAGATGGAGACTCTCAGACTGAATGGGTTGAATACTGCAATGTTCCTCAATTGTTAAATTCTGGCTGGATATTTTGTCTGTTGAAAGCTCGGTTGCTCTCTCTCTCTCTCTCTGTTCAAAAAGATTAGCAAGGGTTAGAGAGGTGTTAGAGATATAATAGCAACATGCAGAGTCGATCTCTTTGACATGTGAAAGATGGAAATGGATTTGAGAAGGAAATTAGTGTCTCACTCTATGATTCAATTATACTGAATGCCACATCCCTGAGCCACCCCAAATGGCTTCATGTAAGAAGGGTGGAATTCATGCTACACTTGGAAACAATGCGATAAACCACTCATCTACCCAGCCTCACTCAACCTCCTGGACGAACCGTGTTCCACGCCTTATCAGCTATTCATGGTCAGTGATGAACTTTCACAGCTTCAAGTCAGTGGTATCTTAGCACTTCTTCCAATTAATCGGTCAGATCACCTACTCTGAGATACACAGAGCTTAAAGGATTCCCTACATTGGTTCTGTGTATCTTGTGTCTCAGAAGTATCATTTCCCACATATGCTAAAGCAAGAAGGAAAAAATCTAGTATGCAATCTGCTGTCAAAATAGAAACTGTTGTGTTATCACAAAACCTCTAAAGAGAAATCTCAAATCTTTGGTTTCATCCTTTTATTTATTTTATAAGTGTAAAACGGACACCAGATTTTGAAGGCTTAGTACCCATACACGCACACAGATATACACACCTAAATATATTATATATCACAAATAACTTTTGGCCAGGTGCAGTGGCTCATGCCTATAATCCCAGCACTTTGGGAGGCTGAGGTGGGTGGATCACTTGAGGTCAGCAGTTCAAACCAGCCTGGACAACATGATGAAACCCCATCCCTACTAAAAACACAAAAATTAGCCAGGTGTAGTGGTACACGCCTATACTCCCAGCTACTTGGGAGGGTGAAGCAAGATAATTGCTTGAACCCAAGGAGGCAGAGACTGCAGTGAACTGAGATTGTGCCACTGCACTCCAGCGTGGGTTACAGAGTGAGACTCGGTCTCAAACTAAACAGAATAAAAAAAAAAACTTTTATTTCAAGTACGTGATAATAATACTTTGGCTATATAGGTTAAATAGATTATATTATTAAAATTAATTTCAACTGTTTCTTCTTAGCTTTTTTAATGTTGCTACTAGAAAATATAACATTACATATATGACTGGCATTATATTTCTATTGGGCAGTACTGGGTTACATGTTCTTTACAGTTCCTTACTAATTAATCACTTCAGTAATATATAAAAATTGCTCCTAAAATTGGAAGCGCCTGTATAAATAGGCACTTTAATTTTATGGGGTAAAAGTCACTGGCAGATACATAAAAATTTTTACCATCATTGTTCAGTTTTCCTCTATGTTAAAAGCTTGTATAATGATGTCAGAAGATAAATAGCTGACTATCTTTAAAGTAAGAAAAGAGGGAAAAAGGATTTCATGGCTCATATGTCTATGGATAAAGCCATCCAACTTTGGAACAGTCCAAACTGGTTCCCTAATCAAAGATATACTTTTAATGAGATTTTATCTTTGATTGAAAATGTAAGGCTGTAATGAACTGCGGGGTCATTACTCTGCTTCCGGGCTTAATTTTTATTTAATCCTAGCTCCCTGATGTTTTTGATATGGAATTCTTAATTTAGGCTGGATGTTTAAAACTTTCTTTT
>NW_012106575.1:1178411-1183308 GCF_000951045.1 Mandrillus leucophaeus
CTTCTTATAAGAACCCAGTCGTGCCAGGCATGGTGGCTTACGCCTGTAATTCCAACACTTTGGGAGGCTGAGGTGGGCGGATCACTTGAGGTCAGGAGTTCGAGACCAGCCTGATCAACATGGTGAAACCCCGTCTCTACTAAAAATACAAAATTAGTCGGGCATGGTGACAGGTGCCTGTAATATCAGCTCTCAGGAAACTGAGGCAGGAGAATCACTTTAACCCAGGAGGTGGAGGTTGAGGTGAGCCGAGATCGCACCATTGCACTCCAGCCTGGGTGACACGGCGAGACACCAATGCAAAAAAAAGAAAAGAAAAGAAAGAAAGAAAGAAAGAAAGAACCCAGTCATTGGATTTAGGATTGCTCCAATCCAGGATAACCTCATTTTAACTTGATAACATCTGCAAAGAACCTATCTCCAAATAAAATTATATTCACAAGTGTGGGGGGTGGGAGAAGCTAGGACTTCAACATATCTTTTCTGGAGGCCTCCATTCGACCCATGACAAGGAGTTAATGCCAATCTTAGCTTAAGCCAATTCGAATGGCATTTCTATTACAACTAAGAGTGTGCTGAATCTCCCACTTGTTTCCTAGGGTAATCCTAAAATAGGATTCTCTTAACGTGTCTCTAAAGGAAGTAATTCCTCCCTACTTCTCCCTTCCTAGAGTCTCTTCCCTTGGACGGATCAGGTGTGCAGATCTATTCCACCTGGCCAGTGGAATGGACAGCGCCCTCCTGGCCATATCAGGGCCCTCCCAATATGGCACTTCCCCCAACAAGTGTTTGCTTCTCCTCTTAATATCTCTAACTACTTTTCTCTCTAGCACTCTCTTGGCTATCATTCTCTGTCCAGAACTGTACACTTGCCTTTTTGTGAACAGGAATATGCAGCTTATCCCCCTGACAGATGATACATTTCTGTCTTTGCCTTTGTCCATAGCCTCTTCTCTCTGCCAGGCACATGAGTCACAGAACCCCTGTCATGAAGCTGGTCCTCCAGCCCAGCAAGTCAACCCCATGTTTCATTACTTTATGTTCGACATACATTTATATAGTTTTTTGACACGGAGTCTCGCTCTGTCTCCCAGGCTTGAGTGCAGTGGCACGATGTAGGCTCACTACAACCTCTGCTCACTGCAACCTCTACCTCCTGGGTTCAAGTGATTCTCCTACCTCAGCTTCCCGAGTAGCTGGGATTACAGCTGTGCACCACCACGCCCGATTAATTTTTGTATTTTTAGTAGAGATGGGGTTTTGCCATGTTGGCCAGGCTGGTCTCAAACTCCTGACCTCAGGTGATCCACCTGCCTGCGCCTCGCAACGTGCTGGGATTATAGGCGTGAGTCACCGTGCCTGGCCTCAATACATTTTTGAATGACTGGTACTTGCAACTTTGTACAGGGATATGAGTGACCTCTGAGGATCAAAGAGTGGATAGAGAAGACACAGATGGGATGCAGACTAGTCCGGAAGGAGTATAGAGACCATAAAAGGATGAGCCTGGGCACTGTAGGCATCACTGATCACCTGTAAATTGCGCCTCTCTCTGCTGTAAGCAAGTGTTGCATTTACTTGACCAACCTCTATTCCAACTCTGGTAAGAAGCACTACGGTTTTTCTTCAGGGAACTGTTTTTCCCCTATTGTGGTTCCATACTGTTAACATTGCACTGGCTTCATATCGGCACTCCAGGGGAGGGGGTACAATTGAGGCCAGGTTGATCAAAATCCCACACGCCTTTGCCTGGGCTCTAGGGGGACTCAGGTTAGTCAATGGATCTGTTGGGTGGGAAAGGGGGGCATGTGACCCATAACATCAGAGATAGATCCACCTAAGAAATAGGCTTAAGTTAGGATTGCTTGGGAAGAGAAATGCTCTTTCTACTGGAGTTGGTGAACTGGTGGGAGGTATGCCTGACACTGCTGATGTCCACCTCACTGCTTCACAAGGTAAGCCAAACTCAAGGAAAGCAGACGAGCAGAAGCGGAATCATGGTGGGTAGAGGTTTCCTATGGAATCATTTCAGGACCTGGATCCATGTGTACCTCAAGTCAGTAGTCTTATATGCTTGTTTAAGATTCTGTCACATAAACAGAATTTCTTCTTTCTTTCTTTTCTTTTTTCTGTTCTTTCTTTTTTCTCCCACCTTCCTTCCTTTCTTCCTCCCTTCCTCCCTTTTTCTTTTTTCTTTCCTTCTTTCCTTCCTTCCTTCTTTCCTTTCCTTTCTTTTCTTTTTCTTTTTCCTTCCTTCCTTTCCTTCCTTCCTTTTTTCTTTCTTTCTTTCTCCCTCTTCTCTCTCTCACTCTCCTCCCTCCCTGCCACAATAGCCTATACCTTATCTTCTCCATGTATAAAAAATTCTATTTATATGGTTATTTTATATTTGATATATATTTCTCCAACAGAATCTAAGCGTCATGGTGGTGGATTATAAGAGACGATTATATTTCAATGACCTTTATATTTCCAAAAGCTCATAAATAGAAACTAAATAAAAGATAAATATCTATTTCTAACTAATATTACCTTAGCCTCCAATACCAGTATACCTGGTATTATACCTCCAATACCAGGTGAGATGAACGTACAGTCTTTGAAATTGAACGTGATTAACAACTATTGGGTAAGGTTCACCAATTCCAAATAATGTCAGAAACATTTGGCACAGTGCGTAAGTTCACATATGACCCAGCAATTTAAAATCAACTGTTTGATACTGGTATTTCACAGTTATCATCCTGTCTACTTAGTAGTCGCAACAGTTTTTAAAGGTATCTTGGAATGTGAAAAGGCGGTCTGAATGTTAAATGGCACACAACAATTTCATGAACTCTTATAATTACTGGGATACGCTGACTTGGTGGAATACTACTCCGTCATGAAAAGGAATGCATTAATGGCATTCGTAGCAAGCTGGATGGGATTGGAAACTGTTATTCTAAGTGAAGTAATGGAAAAGCAAACATCGCACGTCCTCACTCCTAAGTGGGAGCTAAGCTATGAGGATGCAAAGGCATACGAATGATGCAATGGACTTTGGGGACTCAGGAGGAAAGGGTGGGAAGCAGGTGAGCAATAAAAAAATACAAATTGGGTTCAGAAGAGGAATCTGATACGCAGAAAGGCTAAGGAACTTGCCCCAACGGAGTCCTAAATTCCTTCCTAGATGTATTCCAACAGACTTTTCTATTCTTCTATTATGTCTTACTTTCCAATGTTCAAATATCAAATTAATAAAATGATGTTTGAATGTGAACATAAATATTTCTCTTTTCCATGCAAATTTTACACATCGTCAAAATCAGAAGCATATGCTAGCTTATAAGGTGTGTTTTTATTAAACATTATATCAATTACTATTCCATGGACCTCTGACACAAGTGTATTCATCTTTTTTTTTTTTTTTTTGAGATGGAGTCTCGCTCTGTCGCCCAGGCTGGAGTGCAGTGGTGGGATCTCGGCTCACTGCAAGCTCCGCCTCCTGGGTTCACGCTATTCTCCTGCCTCAGCCTCCCGAGTAGCTGGGACTACAGGCGCCCGCCACCTCCCCGGCTAATTTTTTTGTATTGTTAGTAGAGACGGGGTCTCACCGTGTTAGCCAGGATGGTCTCGATCTCCTGACCTTGTGATCCACCCGTCTCGGCCTCCCAAAGTGCTGGGATTACAGGCTTCAGCCACCGCGCCCGGCCTATTCATCATTTTTAATGACCGTATAATACTCTATCATGTTCTGTGTTCAACATAGTAAGCCATTACCTTAAGATAAAGCATTTAGTTTGTTGTCAATATTTTGACACTGCAAGTAAAATAACAATGGTGGCCTAGTCCAGGTGTCCCTTTGTTTCCATTCGACTGGAATAATAAGAAATAATGAATAAGATTGGGTCAAAAGAAATAATTACCTGTTTGGTTGTTCATAGGTATGAGTACTCTGATTTTTAAATGATTTCTACTAAATTGCAACATGCCCAGTAAATAAGGAAACCAGTCTTATAACAACGTCACCGATACGGGAAAAGGTAGTATTCTTATTTCATGTTAACCTGGCTAATTTTAGTAGATAGAGATTGGTATATTATATGGTTTTAATTTGCATTTTCATACCACTATCAAGGAAAGGTGTTTACTGTGTGTTTAAGTCTACTTATGCTTTCTTTGGGGTATGTTTTCTGTTATATCCTTAGCTCTTATAATTTTATGATTTCTTTATGAAAACATTCCAGTCATGGGGCAAAATTAACATTTGTCAACTCGTGAATTGATGAATTCAATCAACATGAAAACTCCATCTGAATAGATCAAATTAAAAATACATATGTTTGGCTGGGAGCAGTGGCTCACCCCTGTAATCCCAGCACTTTGGGAGGCCAAGATAGAAGGACTGCTTGAGCTCAGGACTTGGAGGCCAGCCTGGGCAACACAGGGAAAACCTCATCTCTGCAAGAAGTAAAAAAACAAAAAAAACAAAAAAAAACACATAGCCAGGCATAACGGTGCACTCCTGTAGTTCCAGCTACTTGGGAAGCTTAGGTAGGAGTATCAAACTGAGTACAATATGCCTACTTGGTACTATATAATTACTTGTGCCCAGGAGGCTGAGGCTGCAGTGAGCCATGATTATACCACTGCACTCCAGCATGGGCACTAGAGCAAGACCCCGTCTCGAGATATATCTATATATATAGATATAGATATATATATACCTCGAGAGAGAGAGAGAGAGAGAGAGAGAGACAGACAGACAGACAGACATAGATTTTCCTTACTGCAAGTTAGGGTGCTATTTTGAAGGGACGCACAGGTAGACTTGGAGTTTTTCAATTACTCCCTTGACTTGATTCTCCATATACCATAGGTCAGTTACTTCGGCTGAGAAGGGCCATCTGCCTCC
>NW_012106575.1:1183378-1187555 GCF_000951045.1 Mandrillus leucophaeus
AAAAAAAAACAAAAAAAACACATAGCCAGGCATAACGGTGCACTCCTGTAGTTCCAGCTACTTGGGAAGCTTAGGTAGGAGGATCACACTGGGTACAATATGCCTACTTGGTACTACATAATTACTTGTGCCCAGGAGGCTGAGGCTATAGTGAGCCATGATCATACCACTGCACTCCAGCATGGGCACTAGAGCAAGACCCCGTCTCGATATACATATATATATGTAGCGAGAGAGAGAGAGAGAGACAGATAAATGGACAGACAGACATAGATTTTCCTTACTGCAAGTTAGGGTGCTATTTTGAAGGGACTCACAGGTAGACTTGGAGTTTTTCAATTACTCCCTTGACTTGATTCTCCACATACCATAGGTCAGTTACTTCGGCTGAGAAGGGCCATCTGCCTCCCTGGCTGAGCCAGATCTGCCAGCCTGGCTCATGGTGAGTATTTGCTTTTCCACTGTGCTCCCTTAACCAAAAGCCAGAACTCCTTAAGCTGAGGACCTTTTCTATTCTGAAGGTTCTGTCCTCCAAAGCACCCAGAAAACCTTTCGGTTGAATAGGAAATATAAAATTTGCTAAGCGGGTAGATCTTAAGTGTTCTCACCACACTCACACACACAAAAAAGAAAACAAACAAACAAACAAACAAAAACCCCAGCAATATATGAGATGATAGATTTGTTAATTCACTTGATTCTAATGACTTTTTCTTTTTTCTTTTCGAGATGGAGTCTTGTTCTGTCGCCCAGGCTGGAGTGCAGTGGCGGGATCTCGGCTCACTGCAAGCTCTGCCTCTTTTACGTAACGTCTATGAATATGTAAACATCAAGTTGTACACCTTAAACATATAATTTTTACTTGTCAATCATACTTCAATCAATCTGAAAAACGAAGAAAATATGAAAAGCCTCTGGTTGATCCGCAAATTCTGATAGCTGTTAGTTTAAAGTGGCCACAGTAAAAAGAAGATCACGCAGTTTTTATGACTTCATGCAAAAATAAATCCTAACCCAGAATTGGCCAAAACGCCTCGTAACTTGATAAAAAGCAGCTTAATATAAGAAGTGAATTGGGTGATGTTCGTGTGGTAGACGCACGCACACACACGGGCATAGTTTCCCACCCCACCCTTGGATTCTGTTGTTATTGCATCATGTTCCATCACAAATTTTTTCAGCAACCTAGTTGCTGAGATGGATGGCACAATCCCGGGGTTTTCTGACCTTGATCAACATGAAGAAAATTTCAGCTGAACTGTGCAAAAGTGCAGGGAAAACATAAATCACATTTGGACAGGGCATGCTTTCTATCTAAAGTGTGAAGTCACCCAATCACACATCAAGAAGTGGGATAATAGAACCCACCAACTGAAGAGAAAGAAAAATTAATTAACGTTCACTCCACTCATCACAAAAAAAGACACTGCCTTTTTTTTTTTTTTAGAAGAGATGACAGAACAATCTTAGAAAAATAGCTCTGTGCTTGATTAAGCATTTCCTAAATGCATTTTCATTCAGAGTTTAAAGAAAGAAGTTTGCTAAAAATTACACAAAAGAATAGACTTGCTTCTTTTAAGTAAAATAAGTGGCACATGAAAGTAATAGCTATAATTAGTGGTATTAAAATGTAAGCAATTCATCCCCAATTAATACAAAATTGCCAAGAGATGACAAATATCATCACAGACAAATCACACTTTTAAAATTAAGGCATCAAAACATAACCCTTGTTATCTGAGGATGACATCTTGTGAATTGTTACCATAATGTAATCAATAGAGAAGGCTTCTTAAGTACCTAGGAAAGTGTGGCTACCCATGGCTGATATAAAGCTCTCACTTGTTAAATTATCTTTAAGCCATGCACTAGGCATGAAAATACCGGTGCCTTGTTAAGCTGCAAATCCATAACATAAGGAAAACAGGCATGGCCCCAAAAAACAGAAGCATCTTTGGGCTGAAACACACAACATGTGGCTTTGTATCACTCCTCAGTTGCCAGATTCTGTGCCAGGAACAACTAAACTATATCTGGCAGGTGCCCTGTGGCTGTCACTCCGCCACCCTTGGCAGGCATCACTAATCAATCATGCACTCTTTCTGGGAGAAGCCACACGCCACAATCTGAGACTCCTCATCAACAAGGTGTTCTGTGCAGCCACAATCCATCTGAGTTGACACCAGAGATTCAATCTGTTTCCAATCCCTGGTCTGCACCTTTACTTAGTTTTCTCAACTCCATGCTCTTTCACTCAGATTGAGAAGTAGCTACAGAATACACAAAACTCTAGACAGGTAATTGAGGGTTTGGTATCCAGCTTAAGCTTTGTAATTTACTTTGCTATCACCTTAACTGGTCCTAAATGTACACTCTGATCTCACTAGGAATCTAAGACACAGAGTCAAAGATTTAGAAAAGAGTAGGAGGAAAGCAGATATAAGTGTAATAATCAGGCAGCTTATACATCTTTTTTCGGTTGTTGTTGTTGTTTTTTTTTAGAGATAGGGTCTTGCTCTGTCACCCAGGCTGGAGTACGGTGGTGCGATTATAGCTCACTGCAGCCTTGAACTCCTGGGCTCAAGAGATCCTTCTCCTCCTTAAGCCTTCTGAGTAGCTGGGACTACAGGCATGCACCATCATGCCTAACTATGTGGCTATTTTTTTTCTTCAGTTTTGCAGAAATGGGGTCTATCTTGCCCAGGCTGGTCTCAAACTCCTGAGCTCAAGTAATCCTCCCGCTTGTGTCCAAAAAGCACTGGGATTCCAGGCGTGAGCCACCGTGCCCAGCCAGCTTGCACTTATTCAAGGTGCATCCTGTGCCTAGCGAAGATGATAAGTACCCTCAGTGTAAGAGCTCACTGAGTCCCACAGTGACCCTGGAAAATATTCTCTCCTCCTCTCCATTTTATATGAGACCTTGAGCATTTGAGAGGTTAAATAACCAGGAAGCCACCAAGCTGGGGTTCAAAGCCAGGCCTTTTAGAATCCTAAGCTGAAGCTCTTAGCCACACGGTTATATCTGGGATTCTTTAGACGTGCTTCCCAAAGCCAACTTCAAGGCTGATGGAGGGTGTATGAGACCGATAGCCCGATCTACCTCAGTGCTTTTCATTGCACTCTTTGGGTTACCACTGTGCCCATGGCACCGCTGAGGGTGCCCAGCGGCTTCTCATCATCTGTCATGTAGGTTTCGGGCCCATCAGAGGCTAATTTAACTCAACATCACATTCACTTTAGAAGCGCTGCGACTTTTTACCTGCCTCCCTCTCCCGCAACCCACCACCACCCTCACATTTTCCTAAAATAAATGAAAGAGGAAAGTACGACTCACATCTCATTTTCAAAGTTTAGTAAAAAAGTTAACCTGTGAATAAAATATAAAAGGCAGGTGCAGAGACCCATCCTAGAGTCAGAAGCTCTTGCCTACAAAAATAACTGTCAGCTGTGCTGGCAAGTGAGGCACTGCCTGGAACCATGAGCATTTTGATGGTTCTGTGGAGCAGACTCATTGAGGACTCCGAGATAAATACCTTAGGCTGAGTAACTGGGAGGAAATATAAATGCAGAGATATATCACAGGATGGCATTTAGCAGTAGCCCAGGTTATTTCTGTTGAGGGCTGTGTTGCAGTAACTCTCGTAAGGAAAGTCACTGTTTACCTGTGTGTCAGGCCCTAAGCATGTGGAGCATAGAAGGGACATGTTTTCTTGATCCTGTGAAGCATACTTGGAAGAAGCAGTATAGTCTAGAGGTCAAGACTCAAACCAAGACTTCCTGGGTTTGAATCCCGCCTCCACACTTACCACCTGGGTGACCTCAGTCATTTTTTTTTTTTTTTTTTTTTTTGAGAGGGGGTTTTACTCTTTCACCCAGGCTATAGTGCAGGGGCATGATCTCAGCCCACTGTAACCTCTGCCTTCCAGGTTCAAGTGATTCTCCTAACTCAGCGTCCCGAGTAGGGTGGCTAGGATTATAGCTGCCCACTACCACACCCAGATAAATTTTGTACTTGTGGTAGGGCTGGGGTTTCATCATGTTGGCCAGTCTGGTTTCAAACTCCTGACCTCAGGTGATCTGCCCGCCTCGGCCTCCCAAAGTGCTGGGATTAGAGGCATGAGCCACTGCGCCTGGCCTCAGTCACATTCTTGAACTCTGCCTGTATTAGTCTGTTTTC
>NW_012106575.1:1188455-1194616 GCF_000951045.1 Mandrillus leucophaeus
CCCACCTGGGCCTCCCAAAGTGCTGGAATTACAGGCATGAGCCACCACGCCCAGCCCCCTCCTTCTTTTTTTTAAGTTCATTTAAGTCATACAGCTGGACCCTCATCCCACTTCTGGGGTGGCTGAGGGAAACAAACAGGAGGGACACTGCCCTTTATAGCTAAGAGACACCTGTTAAGCCACATCCAGGAATTGTACTAAGCCACTTTTTTCAGAAGCTCCTTCTCTCCGCAGGTGGGAGTTAATACAGCTGGTGGTTGCCATCCTTAGCATCTGGTGAAATTAAAACACCAGCACCCAGCTATGCCAGAAGACAGCCCCATTTTACTCATAACTGTCATGTAATTTTCTCCTTAAGCTGGTCCGACTTCATTTTCTATGACAATTGAAAACGCCCTGGCTAATGCTGCGCACAAGAACAATGCATGGGATGCATGATTTACAAACAATGTGTCCCTGCTTCACAGACGATGCAGCTGTGGACAGACAGGAATGTGGGAATGTGACTTTTCCAAGGTCTGCCAGCTGGTGAAGGGGCAGAACCAGGATTCAACTCCAGATCCCTTTGACTATAAAACCGTACTACCTTGTCTTTCGAAATAAATTAGGAGGAGTGAACAAAACTGCTGAGGATTTCCCGGCAGCAGCCCGTCTCCACTAACTGAATATCTCCAGGATTGACTTCCAACCCCTCCTATCTGTGGGTTCTGAACACGCAATTTCAGACACTGGATTCATTATCTCTGCTGTTGCCTGGTCCCCAGTCTCAGTAAAAATGATGTTGAATCTCCCTGGTGGTGGGCTACATGTGCAGCTCTCTCCCGCAGCCCTGCTTCTCAGCAGAGCACAAAGGCACAATGAGATCTACTTGTGATATATGCACCATGTCGCACCAAGAAGCCATCCACAAATTCTTATTAAGCAAAGGAGCTGAGGCAGGTCTGCAGATACAAGATGATTTGCTCATACTAGGTGATCGTGCACCTTTCTTTGACCAGAGATCGTAGGACCAGGGGTGAGGTGTTGCCCTAAACAACAGGCTGGCTGGCAGCTATGCATTAGTTTGGAATGAGAGCCATGCCCAAGACGAACGATGGTTACTAATCTGAAGAAGATTGACAGTTTCAGGGAATCTGCCTAAGATGTAAAATACAGAATAAACAGAAAAGCCCAGCAACACAGTGAAAGGCTTTGCTCGTATTAGATCTCTCTGTCCCATTCCTTGGCTAGAGATGGCTGGACCAGGAGGAAACTGACAGAAGTCTCAAAGGTCATGCACACACATAATCTATGAGCAAGTAGACTCCATAAGACAAAGAAACTGTTTTTACACACCTGACCATTTCTCCTGGTGATAGCACATTCCATGTGACATAGATTTCATTCTATATTAAAGGACATAATGCTCTTCCTGCTCATAAGGTTTCAGGTGGATTAGCCTTTACCTGCTTTGAGCCTCATCTCAAGCCACTTTTCCCACTGCTGCCTAACCCCCAGCTAGACTGACCTCTCTTCAGTTCCTTAGTCATGCCATGCTCAACCTCCAGACGCCCTCCTCTGCACCTGGCCCAGGATGCTGTCCACCCCGTCTCCCTTCAGACTCAAACTCAAATACCCTTCCTGCAGGATCCTGTAATTTTCATTTCCAAAGATTCCAGGAATTTTGGAGCTTCTTCCATTTTAATGCATATGCATAATCAGCCTTAAATAAAGGACACTGGAAGCAGAAAAGAAATCCAGTCCCCAGGGGACTTTGTGAGTCTCATCCAGATGGGTGCTCACCGCAGCCTCTGCCCTTATCTGCCTTAAATATCTCGCTTTGGTCTATGAAGGGAAACTGTTCCATGAATACTCCCATTCTAGAAAGAGGCCCTCCCAGGAAGGAGTGAACCTTCCCCTTCCGTCTTTGCTTTGCTATCAGAAGTGCAGAGATCTAGTCCACTCGTATTCCCAGAGGCAAGAGAGCGGCACTAATAGAAACCAATCCTGCTGGCTATGTAATGCTCATATGCAGCCTCATTGGCACATAAGCCCTAAACCAGGAGATTAATCTATTGTCAGTGTTGATCAATGCCTTTCTTCCACATGGTAGCAAAGTGTACACAAATACTTAAGCTGAACCACCTCTGACAAGTTCCTGGGTGGAGCCATTCATGACGCCCATCCATCATCAGTAAGTCATGTGGATAGGACTTATCTACTCTCTTGAAAATGCAAACCTTCCTTCTCCCCATCTCCTGCATGCCTCTAGTTCAGACCCATCCTCCGACCTGCCTTCCACCCTGGACTCCTGTGTCCATCTCTGCTGGCTTCTGGTTCCCTCCTGCACACAAGGAGAGTTTGAAACTTAAATAATGCAAACAAGGAACTCTCCCCTGAATGCAAACCCACCAGTAGAAAACAGTGTGTCCTACATTTCGGTTATGTGCAGTCCATACTCACAATGTTTCCACATTCATGTGCTTTTCTTTAAATTGTTTTTGTTCCTAATGAATGTGTTACAAGTCATTTAAGTTTTTATTTTAAAGAAAGGAAACAGCTCGTTGAAGTAAACAGAAAGAGCAGTATCCTTTGTCATAAGTAGAAAGTAACTCTAATTCAAAAGTAAAACACTGTTATTCAGTTAAAGCCAGATGCCAGAACTGCCTGTAAAGGGCTCTGGATCTCTTGGTTAAAAAGGTAGATGATCAAACATTTGAGTCTTTTAGGTATTTTTTTTTAATCAACCACCAAATTATGTCTTTGATGTAATGTCAAGGTCTGAGAAATAGTTGACAAGGAAATAACTTCCCTACTATGTGATTTGATACCATATCCATGAACTGCCTGAAGATACCTTGTTTGCCACCTGAAATCTAATCTAAATGTTTCAACACTTGTACAATACTGGCCTGCAGGAAAATGTGTTCCACTTCTATACCTCATCTCTATTTTTCTCCCTGGCTTCATTGAGGTACAAATAAAAAACAAAAATTGCATATATTTAACAGGTACAATGTGATCTTTTGATAAATGTTTACATTATGAAACGATTACTACTACTAAGCTAATTAACATATCCATCATCTCACATACTTACTTTGTATGTGTGAACACTTGAGATCTACTCTTTTATCACATTTCAAGTCTAAAATACATTAATTAACTCTAATCACTATGGTGTACATTAGTTCTCTATAACTTAATCATCTTATAGACGAAAGTCTGTATCCTTTGACCAAGATCCTCCCTTTTTTTCGCCCCCCAGTCTCTGGCAACCCACCATCCTACTCTCTGCTTCTTTGAGTTTGAATTTTTTAGATTCCACGTAAAAGTGAGATCATGTACTATTTGCCCTTCTGCGTCTGGCTTATTTCACTTTACCTAATGTCCTCTAGGTTCATCTATCTTGTTGCAAATGGCAGGATTCCCTTCATTTTAACAGCTAAATAATATTCCATCGTAGAACTTCCATGCTATTAAAATGGATATTCTTATATAATACCCTTATAGCCATTATGCACAATGGTAT
The DNA here is from genome assembly GCF_000951045.1 of Mandrillus leucophaeus. Taxonomy (NCBI): domain Eukaryota; kingdom Metazoa; phylum Chordata; class Mammalia; order Primates; family Cercopithecidae; genus Mandrillus; species Mandrillus leucophaeus. Next base: position 1,191,967 of record NW_012106575.1, read on the forward strand.
GGAGGTCCTTCAAAAAATGAGAAATCGAACTACCAAATAATCCAGGCATCCCAATGCTTAAATCACCATCTCAAAGAGACAGTTGTATTCCCATGTTCACTCTGTCACACATCACAAAAAAAGGGGCAACTCAGCCCTGTGATTTCTCAAGGTCCAGGCTGACATCATCTTGTGCGAGTCAAAGTGTTCAGCTTACTGCACTCAACCCCAGGGCAAGCTTCTGGGTCTGTCTCTGGGCTCCATCCCCAGTTCTTATTCCCCTGATGATTTTCACTTTGGCTGGGTTCTTCATACAAAGTTTAAGTAGCTTCTTGGTGCTATGTAACTCTGGCCCCATCCAGTAAAGATTTGCCTTCCATGGGCACAGAGGATTGACACAGAGCCTCAATCCGTCGGCCTGATAAACTATTACCTCCGTAACCTGTTACCTACTCACTGCTATAGTCTCTCCTTTGGCCAATCTCAGACACACACACCAGACTTCTGTTTGCCATAAACAGACCATGTTCTCTACATCGTCTTGTCCTTGCCATGCTGTTCCCTCTGCCAGAAAGGCCTTTAGTAGACCGACAAAGCCTGGAATTATGTACATGGGAGCTCTTTCTAACCAACTGAGAGTTAGCTTGCAACACTCAAGTCTCGTTTCTTGAAACTTTTCTGCATAACTGCTTCATTTGGCTTGCACATAGTGTGTTAAAAACCAGTGGTATTACAGGAAAATCCAGATTGGCTTAGAAAACATCAGTACTGAATCTATATTCCACATGGCCCCATTTAGCTGAATAATAGTTCCCAAGACATGAAGGCATCACCCTCCAGGTCGCTGCAGTGCACAGGACTTCACGTTAAAGACAATCACTCCGCTCCCCTCTCCATTAATTCATTAATTCCTACCTGCACTGGGCAAGCAGGTACATTTGCATTTCCTGACCTACACCAAGGATCCCCTTCCTCTATGAAATATTTCCAAGGTCTACTAGGTTTCATTGGTTGCCTACTCCCCTGAGGTCCCCTAAGACTTTCCGGGGCCTCATTTTATAAAATAAATGTAATGATAAATGACATGGTAGGCCTGTAGGTGTGGATACTAGTAAAAATAAAAATAACAGCAGCTACAGTTAATCGAGTTCTTATTTTGTGCCAGGTATTATATAACATGATTTGCAGTATTATCTTATAAATTCCTCAAACCAATATTTCAAGCAGATTGTATCACCCCCAATTTACAGATAAGCAGATGGAGATAGATACAGGGTAAGAAAGCTTCTCAAGGTCACAGAGCTGCTATTTGGGAGGGCTGGGATTGAAACCCAGACATTTCAAGCTCCAAAGGCTACGTACAGACTCTGGAATAAGAATCTCTGAGCTCAAGTCTTGGCCTCATGATACATCTTGAATAATCTTGGGTAAGTGACTTAATGTGTGTGAGCTACCAACCATTACCTATGCAAGAATTACTTTTTCATGTTTGTTTTTACTTCTGGGGTACATGTGCAGGATGTGCAGGTTTATTATGTAAGTAAACGTGTGTCATCGTGGTTGGCTATACCTATCAATCCATCACCAAGGTATTAAACCCAGCACACATGAGCTATTTTCCCTAATATTCTTTAAGCAAGAAATTTCTTTCTTTTTTTTTTTTAGATGAAGTCTCACCCTTGTTGCCCAGGCTGAAGTGCAATGGCACGATCTCAGCTCACTGCAACCTGCGCCTCCCGGGTTCAAGCAATTCTCCCACCTCAGCCTCCCAAGTGGCTGGGACTACCGGTGCGCACCACCACACCCAGCAAATTTTTCTATTTTTAGTAGAGAGGATGTTTCACGATGTTGGCCACGCTGCTCTCGAACTCCTGACCTTGTGATCCGCCCTCCTCAGCCTCCAAAGTGCTGGAATTACAGGTGTGAGCCACCACGCTCAGCCTCCCTAATACTCTTTAAGCAATAAGTTCTAATCCTTGTGTCTACTGTGCTGAAATTGCCAAAGGTCGGAACCAAATCAGGTCTTTGGAAACTAAGGTCAGCACTCCAGTTCCGGTGCTACTGCCCCTCATCCTCAAAGACAGAAGACATCTGGCCATCCCACTGTTGGGCGCCAGCTACTTCCCAGAGGGGCATGCTCGTGAACACTGTGAAGAACCCCCACCGTGAGCCAGCTACAGCTGCAATGTGGGAGCCGACAGCCTGCCCAATATTGAAAACCATACCGTTTACTTGGCGATAAATGAAGATGCCAGTCGAGGCACAAATCCATCAACTGGGAAGTATAATTCTCATACTCTACAAATGTAATTCTTGGTTTTTGTTTTTTTGTTTTTTTGTTTTTTTGTGCAAGGCAGGGTAGTAGCATTGAACCTCAGAGCACAGACTCTGAAATAAGAATCTTTGAGCTTAAATCCTGGCCTCTTGCTTGAGTGATCTCAGGCAAATCACTGAACGTGCCTGAGCTTCCTTTATCTTCCCTGTAAAACAGGGAAATGATGGTACTTCCACCCCACAGGTGTTTGAAGTATCCGGCAGTACTTAAGATGCCTGATCTGGAAGAAGAATTGTAAAAAGATGAGTTCAGAACTCTCTGTGTTAACCACAGCACGAAAGCGTCTATCTCCCAACCGCAGCTTCAATGGGACCCAATCTGAAAGTCGCCATAACT
>NW_012106575.1:1194666-1197481 GCF_000951045.1 Mandrillus leucophaeus
ATGAAGGCATCACCCTCCAGGTCGCTGCAGTGCACAGGACTTCACGTTAAAGACAATCACTCCGCTCCCCTCTCCATTAATTCATTAATTCCTACCTGCACTGGGCAAGCAGGTACATTTGCATTTCCTGACCTACACCAAGGATCCCCTTCCTCTATGAAATATTTCCAAGGTCTACTAGGTTTCATTGGTTGCCTACTCCCCTGAGGTCCCCTAAGACTTTCCGGGGCCTCATTTTATAAAATAAATGTAATGATAAATGACATGGTAGGCCTGTAGGTGTGGATACTAGTAAAAATAAAAATAACAGCAGCTACAGTTAATCGAGTTCTTATTTTGTGCCAGGTATTATATAACATGATTTGCAGTATTATCTTATAAATTCCTCAAACCAATATTTCAAGCAGATTGTATCACCCCCAATTTACAGATAAGCAGATGGAGATAGATACAGGGTAAGAAAGCTTCTCAAGGTCACAGAGCTGCTATTTGGGAGGGCTGGGATTGAAACCCAGACATTTCAAGCTCCAAAGGCTACGTACAGACTCTGGAATAAGAATCTCTGAGCTCAAGTCTTGGCCTCATGATACATCTTGAATAATCTTGGGTAAGTGACTTAATGTGTGTGAGCTACCAACCATTACCTATGCAAGAATTACTTTTTCATGTTTGTTTTTACTTCTGGGGTACATGTGCAGGATGTGCAGGTTTATTATGTAAGTAAACGTGTGTCATCGTGGTTGGCTATACCTATCAATCCATCACCAAGGTATTAAACCCAGCACACATGAGCTATTTTCCCTAATATTCTTTAAGCAAGAAATTTCTTTCTTTTTTTTTTTTAGATGAAGTCTCACCCTTGTTGCCCAGGCTGAAGTGCAATGGCACGATCTCAGCTCACTGCAACCTGCGCCTCCCGGGTTCAAGCAATTCTCCCACCTCAGCCTCCCAAGTGGCTGGGACTACCGGTGCGCACCACCACACCCAGCAAATTTTTCTATTTTTAGTAGAGAGGATGTTTCACGATGTTGGCCACGCTGCTCTCGAACTCCTGACCTTGTGATCCGCCCTCCTCAGCCTCCAAAGTGCTGGAATTACAGGTGTGAGCCACCACGCTCAGCCTCCCTAATACTCTTTAAGCAATAAGTTCTAATCCTTGTGTCTACTGTGCTGAAATTGCCAAAGGTCGGAACCAAATCAGGTCTTTGGAAACTAAGGTCAGCACTCCAGTTCCGGTGCTACTGCCCCTCATCCTCAAAGACAGAAGACATCTGGCCATCCCACTGTTGGGCGCCAGCTACTTCCCAGAGGGGCATGCTCGTGAACACTGTGAAGAACCCCCACCGTGAGCCAGCTACAGCTGCAATGTGGGAGCCGACAGCCTGCCCAATATTGAAAACCATACCGTTTACTTGGCGATAAATGAAGATGCCAGTCGAGGCACAAATCCATCAACTGGGAAGTATAATTCTCATACTCTACAAATGTAATTCTTGGTTTTTGTTTTTTTGTTTTTTTGTTTTTTTGTGCAAGGCAGGGTAGTAGCATTGAACCTCAGAGCACAGACTCTGAAATAAGAATCTTTGAGCTTAAATCCTGGCCTCTTGCTTGAGTGATCTCAGGCAAATCACTGAACGTGCCTGAGCTTCCTTTATCTTCCCTGTAAAACAGGGAAATGATGGTACTTCCACCCCACAGGTGTTTGAAGTATCCGGCAGTACTTAAGATGCCTGATCTGGAAGAAGAATTGTAAAAAGATGAGTTCAGAACTCTCTGTGTTAACCACAGCACGAAAGCGTCTATCTCCCAACCGCAGCTTCAATGGGACCCAATCTGAAAGTCGCCATAACTGGGAAAACCACTCAAACTCCTTTCATGCAATTTTATAGCAGATCTGAACCCGTTTAGCTGCACCGGGCCAGGCGATAAGTGAGAAGAGGAAGCCCCGTCTGTGTTTACAGCCTTTGACAAATGGGCTCTCGTCTCCTCCTGACAGATTCTCCCCCTGACTGATCCATCAGACTCTCCTCTCATCACCTGAATCTCAGTCTTTGTAATAGTATTGAAATTCAGATGGATTTTGCACCACAAATAAAAATGAATTTAAATGCCTCAGTGCCCCAGCAGAAACACGGGTACTGTAAATGTCAAACGCATGGGGTTTTGTGAGGCCGTACTTCAAGTGATGGGTTACCTCCCGTCACCTTTGCTAAATCTGCATTAGCTCCACAATGTTCACCTGCAGGAGGAAAACAAAACAAAACATAACAAAAACCTGTGCTCCTGCTTCCTATTAAAGGGTGAAAAACTCCACCAGCCCTTAGGATCTCCCTAGGACACCCTCTGAGACAATGTAAGCAACGACCAGGAACCCATCCAAGCAGAGGTACATTCAGAGGGGCTCTGCTAATTGGCGGGCTTGGAAGCAAAAGAAAAACATAAAACCACTCTCCAAGACACATTATGAATTTCCCCATAAACAGCCAGGCAAGGTTTTCCAAATGATAATTAGTTTCCTGTCAGCCTGAGAGAAAATAGGCTTCTGGGGTAAAGAAAAATAGAAAAACAGGAGAGGATAAACGTTCTTTTATTCTGTGAAAAGCCTCAGATCGAGCCCAGACTGTGTGCAGACCAAGAAGAACGATTGTATTGCTGTTAAGATGAGGGCTCTCGGCCAGGCGTGGTGGCTCACACCTGTAATCCCAGCACTTTGGGAGGCTGAGGTGGGCAGATCACGAGGTCAGGAGTTCGAGATCATCCTGGCCAACATGGTAAAACCCCATCTCTATTAAGAATACAAAAATTAGCCAGGCAT
>NW_012106575.1:1198851-1200607 GCF_000951045.1 Mandrillus leucophaeus
AGCCATCAGAAGTAACACAGATTGTAAAGGAGTAAAATGACAAGTATTTTTAAGTCTGATCGTCTTTAAATATGTAATAGACCATGAATCACCTAGAGAGCCACCCAAGCTCTGGTGCACCTGTGCCAACTGCCTGTGGTTAAGACATTATCATGATGTCTTAACCACAGGCAGTTCGCACAGGTGCACCAGAGCTTGGGTGGCTCTCCTTGCCCAGAGCTTACCCTGGCTGCTTATTTACCTTGTGCATGATGGAGCTCAGGTTGTTCTAACAGCATCAGTTCCTATGTGATCTTGCAAGCGCTATTGGCAGTTAAATTTTTAAAAAAGATACTGGACAAACATGCTGATGAATTCCATAAAAGTCCAAGGGAAACGCAAATGACCTTTGGAAGCAGGTTGGGGAATGTACTTTCTAAACACTGTGACATGAGTGGAATGATTGGGCTAGGCAGAACATTGGTGAAAGACTTTGGACACACGCTTCACCGAAGCAGCAATTCCATCTGTCCAACTCACAGAATACACACATGCATATACCAGCACGCAAACACATGGTGAATGCAAACGTGAATTGAAATTTCTCTGCCTGCAAACTACAGTAACACACAACTGAAAGCTGGGATCACGCAGATTGAATTTAACCCACTGTATCATTATTCTTCCCAATGTGAGGAGATTAGCAGTCCTTAAAATAATGTGTGGCTACTGCTTTTTATTTAAAAGCAAATTTTTGTTTTGAGATGTCCTCCCCCACCTTATTAATCAGCAGACATGCCCAAGTCATCATACAATCAGAGCTGAAAACCTCTGCTTGAAATAATAACCCATTTGACAATCATGGTACACTTGAAAAGGGAAACATCTTTCAAACTTGTGGAACGATGTCAAAAGTAGCCAGGAGGTATATACTCTCAACTCGCTTATTTGACCTCTTTGGATTCAAGGCGTACACAGGGTAAAATTTGATCTCCTTGGATGTGCTTTGCTACAGAAATGTCTGTGAACTCTTGTCAATAAAAAGAGACTGTGAAAATATTAACAAACAATTGTCTAACACTTGCTTTTCCTGAGGGGATTCACACTAAGTGTAGCAAAGAAGATAAATGGGTGAAGGGACTCTAAATATGTAGAAAATGACATTGCCCCCTCCCCCTTAATCTCAAATAGGAAGCTGTGGCTCGTGTGAATGTGTCATGATAGAAATTGAGGGCAAGCTCTTTTTTTTTTCCTTTTTGAACTGGAGGCTCATTCTGTCACCCAGGCTGGAGTGCACTGGTGCAATTTCGGCTCACCGCAATCTCCGCCACCCAGGTTCAAGTGATTCTCCTGCCTCCGTCTCCCAAGTAGCTGGGATTACAGGCGTATGCCACCACACCTGGCTAATTTTTGCATTTTTAGTAGATAACGGGGTTTCACCATGTTGGACAGGCTGGTCTCCAACTCCTGACCTCAGGTGATCCACCCGCCTCGGCCTCCCACAGTGTTGGGATTACAGGCATGAGCCACCACAACTGGCCGTGAACTCTTTTTCAAGTGTATGAGCCAGATATATAGGGACGCACCCTGGGAAGCCCAATATTATATATTCTATAATGTATGTAATAATATAATCATACATATGATATACATAATAAACACCAACATCAATATTCAACTTCAATGGGACAAGAGTTAACAGATTAAGTATTTTCCTGAAAAGAAGGGTACGACTGAAACAGAAATCAGCACCATATTTTTTATAAAAATTGCAATA
>NW_012106575.1:1201642-1203013 GCF_000951045.1 Mandrillus leucophaeus
GATCACGAGGTCAGGAGTTCGAGATCATCCTGGCCAACATGGTAAAACCCCATCTCTATTAAGAATACAAAAATTAGCCAGGCATGGTGGTGAGCGCCTACAGTCCCAGATACTTGAGAGGCTGAGGCAGGAGAATCGTTTGAACCCAGGAGGCAGAGGATGCAGTGAGCTGAGATCATGATCACACCACTGCACTCCAATCTGGAGACAGAGGGAGACTTCGTTTCCAAAAAAAGGCTCTCTTCCACTCTTGAAATTCACCATTTACCTTCTATCATGATGTCTGGTCTAAGATTCAGTGGGAAAATCACTCATCTCAAGGTAAACGGCCCCACTGAATGCAAGAAAATGGGAATGAGGCACAAATCAAAGAGGCCCCACAGGACTCCACGGAAAACCTAAGATTTTATCTTTTCTAAAATTCTTCTATCAAGAAGATGTTCAACAACATACATAGGTATAGATCAAGGTACACAAATATATCCTTCTATATGGAATATCTAGAATTGAATTAGACAGAAAGCCAGGGGAGGTGAAAGCAAAACAAAAAATAATGAAAAATAATGTGATTCTTGGGAAGCCATTGCATCCTATAGGGATTCTGTGAAGCTCCCTTAACTAAAAAAACAAAACAAAACAAAACAAAACAAAAACAGGAAAAAAAAAAAGCTTTAAAGAAAGCACCACCAGTTCTCTTTCAGAGCTCTCAACAGTCGTAAAAATCCACATGGGCCAAGAGGCTGCCACTTCAGACACAGGTTTACTTATTATTTTGGCACCTCTGTCATCTCTTGTCACTTCAATTCCACTTTATCAAATTACTGATTTTGCCAGAAGCATTTGGATTAAATGGAGAGGGACACGCACAGACACACGTGGGGGAGCAAGTGTCATGACTCCAGTGGTGAAATTTCCTAACTACACGTCCGTGTGGCAGAGGCACCAGAGTGCACTCCCAGAACCTGGTGGCGATCATTCCAGCTGCTGCAGCCACCGTCTCCCTGCGTGGCCTCACACCATATCACCAAGCAGAGAGGGAGGGGGATGGAGCTCTACTGCTGGGGTGAGGGGCACGCTGCCTCTGTGGGATCATTAGAGTTTGCTTCTTGACTTTTCAATTAAGAGAACTATCTCCAATATATAAAGCAACCTCCTAAAACCTCACCCCCAACCTCTTCTTAACAATAGTTAGAACCAGAGAAACTATAGCCTGAGTATAAGATTCACTGTATTACTGGGAATTTGAAGGAAGGAAAAAGAAGGAAGGAAGGAAGGAAGGAAGGTGAGAAAGAGGGAAGAAAAGGAGGAGGGAAAAGAGGGAAGGAAGAAAAGAAGGGAGGGGAGGGAAGGGGAGATGAGGGCAAGGGAGGG
>NW_012106575.1:1205038-1224208 GCF_000951045.1 Mandrillus leucophaeus
ATATATAGGGACGCACCCTGGGAAGCCCAATATTATATATTCTATAATGTATGTAATAATATAATCATACATATGATATACATAATAAACACCAACATCAATATTCAACTTCAATGGGACAAGAGTTAACAGATTAAGTATTTTCCTGAAAAGAAGGGTACGACTGAAACAGAAATCAGCACCATATTTTTTATAAAAATTGCAATACGCACTCTTTATGAAGCCATCAGAAGTAACACAGATTGTAAAGGAGTAAAATGACAAGTATTTTTAAGTCTGATCGTCTTTAAATATGTAATAGACCATGAATCACCTACAAACCATCATCAAGAGAGGCATGACTTAAACACTTGGGTTCCATTTACAGAGTTCTTGTTCTGTTTGAAACTCTAAAAATGAAAAATATTGACTCGCCTTTCTGTCTTCTATTTCCACGCAGGTATTGCAGTCTGCTTTGATATCCTGAGAAGAGAAGAAAAGAAAGGAAAGTGAGAGAAGGAACAGGAGTCAGACTTATGGTCAGAGAACATTCAGTGGTGGTGTTGAAATGCCCTTTAAAATAATAAAGAGCTCATGCTTCTAACAGTTCCTTCTCGAGTCATTGCTCTTTATACTGCTTTTTAGAGGTATATGCTGCGGTGTTTGCATTAGAGACATATGGATGTCATAAGTAAGTTTTATTACATGCAGATGTGGAGTGTAGGCAAAGGCTATGGATCAGAGGCCATAGCAAAGAGGAACTGATGGCTCATAAAATAATCTGCTCCCCATACAATTGTTCACATCAGCAGAGACTACCTTTAATATCTCTCCCATTCAAAATTGAGGATAGTCAGATATCTCTCACTTCAACACAAACTATTACCATCGATTTTTTATCCTTCCAACCATACAAGCATCCATCCATCCATCCTCTATCCATCCATCCACCCAACAAGCCATGTCTATTCATCTAATCATCCATTCATCATTCATTCTGCATCCTTCCCCTATCCATCCACCCATCTATCCATTCATCCACCCACCCATCCTTCCTCTATCCATCCATCCATTCATCCTTCATCCATCCTCTATCCACCAATCATCTACTCACCTGCCCATCCACCCTCATTCATCTTTGCATCCATTCATCCATCCAGTCATCTACCCAGCCATCCCCATCTATCTGGTCATCCATCTATTCTGCATCCTTCTCCCATCCATCTACTCATCCATCCATCCACCCACCTATTCATCCATCCACCCATCCATCTACCCACCCAACCATCCATCTATCCATCATCTATCCACTCATCTATCCATCCTTCCTTCCTTCATGTATCCTCCATTCATCCCTCCACCCACCCACTCATCCACCCACCCATTCATCTGTCCACCGATCCATCTACCATTCCACTCATTCACACATTCATATTTACTGCACACCTATTTTTTCTGCATTTTTTTCTTGTTGTCCTGGTATGAAAAGGTGAAACAAACATAATTCCTACCCTCAGAGAACTCACTAATTAGACAAAATGACAGACACAGTCCCACAAGCAATTGTGACATTAATTTATTCATATGGAAGATATTTTTTTAGCATCTGTTGGCTGCTAGACCTTGCTGTAGGCATGGAGGACTGAACAATGTGCAAGACACATGGCAGGCCCGTCCTGGTGATGTTTACATTCTTCTAAACAAGACAAGCGTTAAACAATGCGTATCACTTAATGGTATTCCAGAAAGAATATGTACTATGAAGAAAAATAAACCAAGGAGAAGGGGATGGGAAATGCCAAGGAGAGGGGAATAAGATGTTGATTTTTGCTGAAAAAGTGGAAATTGACCAAAGGCTTGAAGGAAGTTAGGGGGATGAGCCAAGTAGCCAACTGGGGAAGAATGTCCCAGGCAAAGGGAGAGCAAGTTCAAAGCCCCAAGGGGGAAATGCATTGGACAGAGCCAAGTAAGAGGAGGCCACTGTGGCTAGAGGGAAGGAAGAGAGGAAAATAAAGGGAGTAAAATAAAGGTGAATGAGATCACAGGAAGATGTTTACTTTTATTCTGAGAACAATGAGAAACCCCTCAGAGTTTTACTATCTTATTGTGATAAAATACACGTATCATTAACAATTTTACCATTGTAGGTGCACAGTTCTGAGGCATTACCCATTCAAACTGCTATGCAACCATCACCACCCTCCATCTCCAGAATTTTTTCATTTTTCTACCTGTATCCATTAAATAGTAACTCCTCACTTTCCCCTCCCAGAGCCCCTAAAAACCACCTTCTGCTTTCTGTCTCTGTGGATTTTGCTACTCTAGACTCCGCTCATTGTATAAGTCTGCTAGGAATGCCATAAAAATATTAGAGACTAGGTGACTTCAACGACTGAAATTCATTTTCTTAGAGTTCTGGGGGTGGAAGTTCAAGGTCAGGGTCCTGTCGGGGTTCCTGGTGAGGCCTCTCTTCCTGGCTTGTAGCTGCCTCCTTCTCACGGTGCCTCAATAGCTGCTGCTCTGTACTTTTTCAGAGAGAGAGAGGGAGACAGATCTATGAGATTCTATCTATCTATCTTTCTTTTTTTCTGAGATGGAGTCTAGCTCTGTCGCCAGGCTGGAGTGCAGTGGCGCAACCTTGACTCACTGCAACCTCCACCTCCCAGGTTCAAGTGATTCTTCTGTCTCAGCCTCCCGAGTAGCTGGGACTATAGGCACACACCACAACACCCAGCCAAATTTGTATTATTAGTAGAGATGGGGTTTCACCATATTGGCCAGGATGCTCTCGATCTCTTGACCTCATGATCTGCCCACCTCACCCTCCCAAAGTGCTGGGATTACAGGTGTGAGCCACTGCACCTGGCCATCTTTCTTTTCTTATAAGACCACCAATCCTATTGGATTAAGACTCATGACATCATTTAACCTGAACTACCTCCTTAAAGGCCTAATCTCCAAACGCAGTCACATTGGAAGTTACAATTTCAGTATATGAATTTTAGAGTTACACAATTGAGGCTGTAACACTTGTATAAGTGGAATCATACAACATTTGTCCTTCTGTGCCCGGCTTATTTCACTTAGCATAATGTCTTCAAGGTTCATCCATGTGGTAGCATGTGTTAGAATTTCATTCTTATTAAGGATGAATAACATTGCATTGTATGGAGAGACCACATTTTGTTTATCCATTCATAAGCACCATCTGTGGATAGACATTTGGGCTGTTTCCACCTTTTGGCTATTGTGAACGATGCTGCTATGAACATGGGTGTGTACGTATCTATTCAAGTCCCTGCTTTCAATTCTTTTGCGCGTATGCCCAGAAGTGAGATTGCCAAACCCCATGGTAATTCAATGTTTCATTTTTTGAGGAACCACCCTACTCTTTTCCATAGCAGGTGCACCATTTTACATCTCCACTAACAGTGTGCAAGGGTTCCAATCTGTCCACATCCTCAGCGGCACTTGTGGGTTTCACTCAGGCATTCTGGAGAGAGGCCAGTCATGACATTCAGGGGTTACAAATTTAAGTGGAGAGACCAGTTTGGGGGCTACCACAGGAGTCACAGGTGTGAGATGATGGTGGCTAGATGAGGGTGTCGCAGGTGAAGGGGAGAGAAGTAGTCAGAGGCCAGACAGAATCAAAGGGACGTCTTTAAAGAGAGGATGTAGTGTGAGAGAGAAAGATGGTGGCTAGGGGCCATTGCAAGGTCTGTAGCCTGGCCATGCTCTCCATGGAGTCAGGGAGGGTATGGATGTGCAGGGTGGTGTAGGGGGTTACAAACATTAGGGGCTCTAGGCTGGGCATGGTGGCTCATGTCTGTAATCCCAGCACTTTGGGAGACCGAGGCAGGTGGATCACCTGAGGTCGGGAGCTCGAGATCAGCCTGGCTAACATGGTGAAACTCCGTCTCTACTAAAAATACAAAATTAGCTGGGTGTGGTGGTGCACGCCTGTAATCCCAGCTACTTGGGAGGCTGAGGCAGGAGAATTGCTTGAACCTGGCAGGCGGAGGTTGCAGCGAGCTGGGATCGTGCCATTGTACTTCAGCCTGGGCGACAAAGTGAGACTCCATTTCCAAAAAATAACCAACAAACCAACCAATTAAACAAACAAAAAACATTAGGGACTCCATTTTGGTTAAGTCGATAGAAATGCTGATTTTCTCACCAAGAAGTAGTGGGGTTCTCTCTGTGGATGCATCATGAGGAAAGGTTAATATGAGAAGCTGGTGATTTATTAGTAAACCCAACAAATTCTAGGTCCCTTTGAATACAGAGTGCAACAAAGAGAGACAATATAATAAGGTGAAGATCTGTATACCAAATGTCTTGTTTTATGTAGAAAAGACTGTTTCCTATCAGTCAAGTGGGACTGAACCAGTGAGCAACGATTGAATACCTCCCTATTTCGTGCCAGGTACTGTGCATGGTGTTTTTCTTACTGCCTCTAAATTACCAACAATCAAACAAAATGGGTATTCCTTAGTTACCTTGTGGTGTGATAATTCTGACTAGCCATTAGGTAACTGACCCTGAATCACACAATCAGGAAGCTTAAATCTGTAACCAGAAGCGGTCCCTAATCAGGTGCTTTCCCTTCCCTCCGGGTAATTTTATTTTCCTCAAGGTGGTTTGGTCAGCTAACGTAATTTAGGCCACAGGTTTCACTCTTTTTCCTTGCTTAGATGTGCTTCTCAAAGTGAGACTCTCCGACCAGCAGCATGAGCTGCTGTTAAAAATGCATATTCTTACAGTTATTATGGAAAACGGTGTGGAGGCTTCTCAAAAAATTAAAAATAGATGTACTGTATGATCCAGCAATCCCACTACTGAATATTCACTCAAAGGAAATGAAATCCATACGTCAAAGAGATCTCTGCACTTCCTTCTTCATTGCAGCATTATTCACAAGAGCCAAGAAAGGGAATCAAACTGAATATTCCACATGTTTACAGCAGCACAATTCACGACTGCAAAAATATGGAACCAGCCCAAATGCCCATCAATCAATCAACAAGTGAATAAAGTGTGGTATATTGAACGCTATATATGTGTGTGCATATATATATATAATATATGAATACAATATATAATATACTATACATATATAACAGAATACTTTCCCAATATACATACATACACACACACACACACACATATATAATGGAATATTATATATTATATATGTAATAAAATACTTCCCCAATATATATATATAATGGAATACTACTCAGCCATAAAAATGAATGAAATAATGGCATTCACAGCCACCTGGATAGAACTGGAGACCATTATTCTAAGTGAAATAAGACAGGAATGGAAAATGGAACATTGCATGTTCTCATTCATAAGTGGGAGCTAAGCGATGAGGAAGGAAAGGCATAAGAATGATACAGTGGGCTTTGGGGACTCAGGGGAAAGGCTGGGGAGTGGTGAGGGGTAAAAGGCTACATATCGTGTACCGTGTACACTGCTTGGATGATGGGTGCATCAAAATCTCAGAAACCACCAGTGAAGAATTCATTCATGTAACCAAACACCACCTGTTCCCCAGAAACCTATTGAAATAAACCAAAAAGCAAAAAACTCAGTGTCCATCAAGGAAGAACCAGATAAAGCAAATGTGGTATATATACCCAATGGAATACCATTTCAGCCTTAATAAAGAAGGAAAGCCTGTCATTGCAACAACACGGGTGAACTTGGAGAACATTATGCTAAGTTGAATAAACTAGTTACAGAAAGACCAATGCTGCATGAAACAAATATAAAAAATATATGAAAAAGTACAATGGTGGTTACCAGGGGCTGGCAGGAACTACTCTGTCTACCAGGGGGTTTCTTGGGGAGACATGGGCCTAAAGACATAAAATTTCAGTTAGGAGGAGTAAATTCAAATATTATACAACATGGTGACTACAGTTAACAATAACGTGTTCTAATCTTGAAAACTGATAAAGTAGATGTTATGTGTTCTAACCACAAAAAAATGACAACGTGAGATAACGTATATAATATTAGCTCTACTTAGACATTCCACAACATACGCACATTCCAAACATCACGTTGTACACGATAAAAATATGTAACTTTTGCAAGTTAAAAAAAAAAAGAAAAAAAAGCCACATTCTCAGGATCTATTTTCTATAGAAAATGCCATTGAGAAATGAGGTGAGAAAAAGCAGCTGTCTGCTTCTGCGTGTTCTGACCAGGTGAAAGATGCATTTCTGCTCTCTCCCGAAGCGAAAAATAAGAGGTTTGCATAGAAGAATCCTCACTTACTGAATCCAAAATTCAATGGGTGAGGGCCCATCGATGCATGCTACCAAGCCCTCCAGGGGATGTGGCAGTGGACTGAAGACTGAAGGGTGGGAGGACAGGGCTGTGGATAATCCTAGTTCTGGCATTAGACACTTGACATTAGACTCACGGCATTAGACTCTTAAAGCAGGGTGCCGCTATTTAATAGCCATGCAGTCCTTCAGCAAGTTTCCCTCACCTGTGCATATGGGGAGTATGAGGAACTTCCTACTTAATGTGCAGTCTGCACCCCAGCAACTATGGTGACCTTGAGAGCTGGTTAAAATGCATCATGCCTGTAATCCCAGCACTTTGGGAGGCCGAGTCTAGAGGATTGCTTGAGTCCAGGAGTTGAAGACCAGACTGGAAAACTTAGGGAGACAGTGTCTCTACAAAATAAATCAATCAATAAATAAATAAATAAATAAACAAACAAAGAAAAAAATTAGCTAGGTGGGGTGGTATGCGCCTGTGGTCCCAGCTACTTGGGAAGCTAAAATGGAAGGATCACTTGTGGGCGGGCGCAGTGGCTCATGCCTGTAATCCCAGCACTTTGGGAAGCCAAGGCGGGTGGATCGCTTGAGGTCAAGAGTTCAAGACCAGCCTGGCCAACATGGTGAAACCCCTGTCTCTACTAAAAATACAAAAATTAGCTGGGTGTGGTGGCACACACCTGTAATTTCAACTATAGGTGTGCATGAGAATCACTTGAACCTGGTAGGCTGAAGTTGCAGTAAGCCGAGATTGCACCATTGCACTCCAGCCTGGGTGACAAAGAACAAGACTCTGTCTCCAAACAAAGAGAAGGGGATCACTTATCCCTAGGCAGTCAAGGGTGCAGTGAGCTGTACCACTGCACTCCAGCCTAGTGACACAGCAAGACCCCATCTTTAAAAAAGAATGTAACACTTCACACCTCACCCCAGATACATAGAATCAGAATCAACATTTTAACAAGTAGTATGATGGACTGAATGTGTGTGTCCCCTTAAAATTCATATATCATAGCTGTAATCCTTAATGTGGCTGTATTTGGAGATGGGGCCTCTAAGGAAGTGATTAAGGTTAAATGAGGTCCTAAGAATTAGTGTCCTTGGGTGGGTTTGGTGGCTCACGCCTATAATCCCATCACTTTAGGAGGCCGAGGCAGGTACATCACTTGACGTCAGGAGCTCGAGACCAACATGGCCAACAAGGTGAAATCCCATTGTATTTCAATATAATACAAAAATTAGCCAGGTGTGGTGATGGGCACCTATAATCCCAGCTACTTGGGAGGCTCAGGCAGGATAATCATTTGAACCCGGGAGGCGGAGGTTGCACCGAACCCCAAGATCTTGTCACTGCACTTGAGCCTAGGCAACACAGCGAGACTCCATCTCCAAAAAAAAAAAAAAAATTAAAAAGAGAGAATTAGTATCCTTTCAAGAAGAGACACCAGCTATTCTTTCTCTCTCTCTCTCTCTGGTAGCACAAGCCCAGGAATGTCCACATGAGGACCCACTGAGAATGACTGTCTACAAACCAGGAAGAGCACCCTCATCAGAACCTGACAGTCCTGGCACCTCGATCTTGAATATCCAGCCACAAGAACGATGACAAAGTAAACGTTCTGTTCAGAAGCTACCCAGTCAATGGTAGCTTGTTAGGACAGCGCAGGCTGACTAAGACAAGGTTCCCAGACGACCTGTAAGGCCCATTCCTAGGACAACGGATCATGTGTACACGTGGTATCTTCCTTTTCTCACCCTGTCTCCTAAATTAATGGCTGAAGTCTCTGATTGACTTCGGACACTGAGTCAGGAAAAATACCCCTCACTCTTACTAAAACCTCTCCTTGAAATTGTCTGCTAAGAAACCTAAACAGAAATGGGAGATTAACTCGAAATGGGAGTGATGAAAACCACAGCTTACTTTTAAACCTAGAAAATATCACTGAGAGATGAGCTGAGAAAAAGTAGCTCTCTGTCTGCTTGTGCCCGTTCTGACCAGGTGAAATAAGCATTTCCTTTCTCTCCTCGAACGAAAATATGTTAGGTTTGCCAAGAAGAGTCCATATCCGATTATGATTTCCCCACACAGAAGTGGCAGGTGTTAATCAACGCACTAACGAAATCAATAAACCAAAGACAGATTTTTGTTCTTAATCTGCCACCGAGGACCCACGCAAGCGACAGAAAAGAGCCATCTGGCAGAATCAGAGCTCTTGCCATTTCCCTAAGATTATTCAATTTATTCTTGTCAGGATTAATTTACTAAGCCCATGCTGGATTTTTTATTTAGATGATATTGTTGGTTCGTCATCTGCTGCAGATCTATGCGGGAGACACCCCAGGGGACCGCATTTGCTTCTGAACAATGCTGGACTCAAATTGGAAAAATGTCACTTTGGCGAGAACAAATTATTGTTCGGATCGCTCTGCCTAGAGCTGGTGTCTCTGGATGGGTTCCGACCTGACCTTTTCTGAACCGGAGTCGTCAAGCAAGTACTTCAGCCCCACTCGACCACTTCGCTTGGAAAACAGCTCAACTACTTAAGTGTTAAGTATGAATTTCGAGCCGTGGACTCATCACCAAGCAATCAATTTCCCGACAGAAGCCAGCCCTTCTACTTTTTGTAGCCGGGAAACCCTGAACAGCGGAGGCTCTGTTGCTGGTGACAGATGGGATTCTGCACAGATAGCAGAATCACACTGCTAGGGTCTCTCCTACTGGACTCAACCACACCAGTTCTGGAACCCTGCACAAGGAGGCCGGCTTTGCTTAGCCTCAGTTTCCCCATCTGTAAGAGAAGGATAATAACAATCACGGTTGCCTCGTCCGTGGCTAGGCGTACCCAATACATGCCAGGGTCTTAGCGTATGGCAAGTTCTCAGTAAATGTCAGCTCTCCTTGATGACATCTTCCAACAGGCTTTGTGAAATCTGGTTCTGAGTGAAGCATTGAGAACTTAAAAACATTTCTATGGCCGGGCGCGGTGGCTCAAGCCTGTAATCCCAGCACTTTGGGAGGCCGAGACGGGCGGATCACGAGGTCAGGAGATCGAGACCATCCTGGTTAACACGGTGAAACCCCGTCTCTACTAAAAATACAAGAAAATTAGCCAGGCGAGGTGGCGGGCGCCTGTAGTCCCAGCTACTCGGGAGGCTGAGGCAGAAGAATGGCGTGAACCCGGGGGGCGGAGCTTGCAGTGAGCTGAGATCGCACCACTGCACTCCAGCCTGGGGCACAGAGCAAGACTCCATCTCAAAAAAAAAAAAAAAAAAACCTTTCTATTTTTAGAGTTTTCTCTGTCTCTCAGTTCTTCGAGCTTTTAGACATCAAAGCACTGGTGTGTCCGTTCTTTTCAGAAGCAGTTCTCTCTCCTGAGAGAGATGTCTTTTCTTCTACACTTGGTGTGTTGGTTGTTTTTGATAACTTTTGTAGGTCAGGGTTATTCATGCCCACAATGCAGGGATGCCAGCATCCTGGATCCCGTGCCAGCATCCTGGATCCCGTGCCAGCATCATTCCCGGCTCTGAAGTATCCGGCAGTTTTAAAGGTTCCCGAGAACAGGTGGAGAGAAACCCCAGCCAGTGAGGCTCCCAAGAGCTCAGAGGGTTTAGAAGCGAGGAGCCAGTATTGGGTTCAACAGTAGCCCCCCAAAAGATATGCTCAAGGCGACTAGTCACTAGTGCCTGTGAATGTGACCTTGTTTGGAAATGGGGTCTTTGTAGACATAATTAAGGGTCTTGAAATGAGAAAATCCTGTATTATCTGGGTGGGTTCTAAATCCAATAACAAGTATCCTTTTAAGAGACAGAAGAGAAGAGAAAGCCACATGAAGACAGGTGGGGATTAGAGAGATGCTGCTACAAGCCATGGGACACCCAGCTACCAGACTCTGGAAGAGGCAAGGATGCATTCTCCCCAGAACCTCTGCTGGGAGAACCGCCCTGCTCACACCTTCAATTTGGACTTAGAGCCTCTAGAGCTGTCAGAGAATATATTTCGGTTGTTTTAAGCCACCTAAGATTGTGATGATTTGCTACAGCAGTCACAGAAAATAAATACGGAGGATCAAGGAGCTCCTTGTGCCGATCTCTCTTGCATGATACTTGGCTACTTAACACTGAGAAAAGATAACTGTGGTCCAGAGGTCACCTCCAGTTAGTCTAAGCTCTAGGGGACAAGAAAACTCCTTTAAAGGAATCCCAGGGCAATCATAGGCAGCTATGCTATGCTCCGGGGCCCAGGTGTTTCCACAATACAGCCCATGAAAACCTCTAAATTGTAGTCATTCATTCTGGAAGAGCGATGGAAAGAAAAGACCAGGATGCTTATACTTGTCATGAGAAGCTAAGTAAGGATCATATATCCTGGGCACAGCACTGTTCTCCTGGATTCAAATACAAAGTCCCAGAGAGCTTTTCATAGGAAATACGGGAGAGTTGCAGCCACTTCGCAGGAGTGTGGGGAGACACAGCCAAAGGTTCCATCGGACAAGCCCAAATTGGCTTGTGATCAACTGAGGAAATGATTACTGCTGAGGAAGAAGGCTTAGCTCTTCCTTTTTCAACAGAAAATAAATGTTATGGCAGAACAGTTTATAATACTCAGACAAGCTACATTTTGACATCAGACTCCAAAAAGAATTCAAACTGCATTTTAAACCTTCACTCAACATTACAAATGGTCTCCTATTGCAAAGGCAAGCTTTCTGATAGTTTAGAGGCATGCTTACGTTCCCTATTCTTCTGAAAATAACAACTGCTTCTAATTTAAAACAAGTCAATGAATATGAGTTTAGATACTAAGAACATACTGGTGATTTTATGCAACCTATATTATTATTTTGAGATGGAGTCTCACTCTGTCACCCACATTGGAGTGCAGTGGCGTGATCTTGGCTCACTGCAAACTCTGCCTCCTGGGTTCAAGGGATTCTTCTGCCTCAGCCTACCTCGTAGCTGTGATTACAGATGCATGTTACCACATCTGGCTATGTTTTGTATTTTTAGTACACATGGCGTTTCCCCATGTTGGCCAGGCTTGTCTCGAACTCCTGACCTCAGGTGATTCACCTACCTTGGCCTCCGAAAGTGCTGGGATTACAGGCATGAGCCAGAGCGCTCAGCCTTATTATTATTTTTTAACCTTCACAAAGACTCAGATTTTTAGAATAAGCTTAACCCTTAGGGACCCTGTGGCCCAATGTTTCCATTTTACAGGTGAAAAAATTGAGTTTCAGACTGTAGGGAATTGGCCTCATATTCCGATGGTTAATGGCATAAGGGAGATTGAAATCCATCTGGTCTACCAGCTATGTATTTTATACTTTCCCTTATACAATATACTGTGCTTGAATTTGAATATTTAAACTAATGTTCTAAAGTTAATTGCCTTATTATAGAAAACGAGTGTGTTCTGGCTTTCAAAACTTGAGTAACTCCGATGTTAGTAAAAATTTGAAATCATGCTTGCCTTTCAGCAGAATTCTTCAGGGTCTGTGTTCACTTACCCCCCTCCAGCCACACACAAAAAAAACAAGATTCAAATCAGTTCACGTGAATACATGAAGAAGTGTATAAAATGTTTGCAGTGATAGATTTTATTCACTTCCTTTTCCATTCACAAATTTGCTCAGCACCTGCAATATCACATATGGCCAGCAGATGGGAGCAAATAACTTTGCAAAAAAATACCAAACGCATCCAGCCCTATACCAGAGGATCTAATTCATCAGGTCCGTAAACTTTGTTACATTTCTCAATCTTTCTGTGCCTTCAAAATTTAAGTCTCAAATGACCGTATGTTTTCATTACTAAGCCCTAATTACGTACTAGGGATGTGATCATGTAAGGAAACATTTTATTAATATGTGTTTAAGAAGGTTCAGTGTGGCAGAGATCTGTTTCAAGGCAAGGAATATTCCGAAAAGTCTATGGCTTCAAGCTAAATGTGAAGATGACTCAGGTTGTAAGAGATGTTTCACCTGAAATCATACAAACAGCAAACAACGCATGTAAACTAAGTAAAATCTCAACACAAATCAATTCAATCAAGGGGGTAAAGTTTACCTTCATTGGGTAAGTTGCAGGGCAGAGCTGCTGATTTTATAAACATTTGGAGGAATTTCAGGGGGCCTAGGGGATATTTTCTTTGACAGTAAGTATCTTCTTAGGCAGGAAAAAGCTGTAAGGCCAAAATAACTACAAAACAACAATCTCCAACCAAACTATTATTCAAATAAAGATAGCAGGCTTTTCATCTTGACTTCTTTGAGTCCCCTACCTTTCTTTGGCACCCCTACCTCCATGAGTTATTTTATTTCCTTCATCTTACTTTTTTTTTTTTTTTTTGAGTGTGGTTATGAGAGGACAAGAGGCTTCCATATCTCAAAAATCCAGCCATGCAGAAAAGCAGAGCTGGCGTAGGGGAAAAGGCCGGGTAACTGGAGGGTTGCTGGCTCAGCACAATTAAACACAGTACGGAGAAAGGCATCCCCGTTTCAGGTAGGAGTCTCCTGTCACCAGGTGAGCTGAAACCAAGGGTCTGTTTGCAAATAAGAGCTATGCATTGGCATCACAGCTGGAGTTTAATGAGAGCGCTTTTAATTAACTGTAAAAGTAATTACCCATATTAGATGTAAATCGCACTTGTTTTTACATGAGGTGAATAATTTTCTCTCAGTTTTAAGAAGAATACTTCTCGAGATGTCAGCTGCAAACTCTCAGCAAGTTGGTGTGCTGAAAAACACAGCACCGAAGAGAAAATGCTAGCCCGGGAAGCCTGGGTTGTCGCCTGCCTTCTGTCAGTCACCTGGCTTGGTTTCTCTTTTCGTTTCTCTTAGACCCCAGCACCTAAAACATGCCCTCTCCATAGTTGCACCCTCGGACAGCATGCAAACCCTTTTAAGTATTTTCTTGTTCTAATTTGGTGGTTAGCCTCCTGGATGATCCCTGGCACTTTCATTGACGGGTTCCTGTGAATAATTAATGCAATCAAAAGAATAGAAAAGAAAGAGAGAAGGGGCTGGAAGAAGCCCTAACGGGGGTCAGTGGTGTGTGCCTCAGGTAAGCTAAAGTGGGTAATCTCCAAAGAAGGAAACAGGTTAGTTAGGAGGGAGCAACTTCCAGAGCAACAAGGTCAGGCCTGAAAGTCTCGGGGCAGAACCACTTTATTTATTTATTTACTTATTTTTGAGACAGAGTCCTGCTCTATCACCCAGGCTGAACTGCAGTGGTGCCATCTCGGCTCACTGCAACCTTCACCTTCCAGGTTCAAGTGATTCTCCCATCTCAGCCTCCTGAGTACCTGGGATGACAGGCACCCACCACCACACCCAGCTAATTTTTGTATTTTTAATAAAGGCGGAGTTTCCCTCTGTTGACTGGTCTGGTCCTAAACTCCTGGGCTCAAGCAATATGCCCGCCTCGGCCTCCCAAAGTGCTGGGATTACAGGTGTGACCCACTGTGCCCAGCCTCAGGGCAAAACTTCTGATGAGGATAAGCCTCTGTATCACCAGCACCAAAACAAAACAGCAGCACTCCCTTGCGTTTATAAATAGCAACAGAAAATGACAGGTCAGTGTTGGGAGGGAGTGAAGGTGAATGCCTTGGTTGGAGAACTGTTTTATGATGTTGTCCTCTGGGTCCTCGAAATTCCTCCGACGTCGACAAGAATGTGAGAGTTGGGGGAGCCCTGAACCTCTGATGTGAACCGCGGTGAAGCGTAAACAGCCAGGATGCAGTTAGCAAATACAAGATTACGGGGTAATTATTTACACTTTGATAGGCACCTTCATTAAAGGTTTCGAGGATGCAATTATCAAATTGAGGTTTAGTGCACTCCATTTAAGCAACTGAACTGAAGATCGAGAAAGTGGGATGCAGAAAGGTGAGTTTACACCCATCAAGTCAGCTAGGAACTTACTTGGCAATTGGGTTCCTTCTAAAGAGAAACCAGGACTTCCATGTGAATAGCATGGCTGCCACGGTCATTATTTTCAGATGCAGAGCCTACCTGGGGTTTCTGGTGCTGTTGTGTGGTTCATGTTGCTTGTTTTGGGTCTTAGCCTTAATCCCAGGATGGGGCTAGAGCATGACAGGCACTAGTTAGAGAGGCCCAGAGAAAGTATCCTGGTTGAAGGCCAACTGAAAAACCAGAACTGGAACTTGTATCTTTCAGAAGCTTTTTAATTCCTTTCTAGAGGGTCACAAGTATTTGCCCAGTGTTTCCTATATGTGATATACCCCAAAGGTACCTACTTCCCACACTGTTTCTATAAAGTATTTATTACTTATTTATTTATTTAGCAATGGAGTCTCACTCTGTCACTGAAGCTGGAGTGCAGTGGCGTGATCACAGCTCCCTGCAAACTCTGCTTCCCAGGTTCATGCAATTCTCCTGCCTCAGCCTCCCAAGTACCTGGATTACGTGTACCTGCTTTATGCCTGGCTAATTTCTGTATTTTTAGCAGAGACGGGGTTTCACCATGTTGACCAGGCTGGTCTCAAACTCCTGTCCTCAAGTGATCCACCCACCTCGGCCTCCCAAAGTGCTACGCCCAGCCTCTAGAAAGGATTTAAATTAACAAAAAATTAAACACATAGCCTAGTTCTTAATAGTATATCAACTTCTTGAGGAAAGGTGGCATAATGCGTATCTGAAACAGTAAGATAATAAAATAATTCACCATAATATTTGAGAGAAAATTCAGTAAGCTACATTTGAATTTCACCTCTAGGTGTGGATCAAAAATACGTAAGAAAGAAACCGGTGTACCCTGTTTAAAATCCTGCCTCTACCACTTAATAGTAACATGGCTTTCCGCAGCAACTTACCTGTTCTTTAGTTTCTGTATTTCAGAAAATGGGGTTAATAGCTATGGTATCATCATATGGGTGTTAGTATTAAGTGAGATAAACTGTACAGAGTGCTGGCACACAGGTAGGGGTCAAAATACCTGTCATAATTGTAACTTTTTTCTTTTTTGAGACAGAGTCTCACTGTGTCACCCAGGCTGGAGTGCAGTGGCGCGATCTCAGTTCACAGAAAGCTCCACTTCCCAGGTTCACGCCATTCTCCTGCCTCAGCCTCCCGAGTAGCTGGGACTACAGGCATCTGCCACCGCACTTGGCTAATTTTTTTGTATTTTTAGTAGAGATGGGGTTTCATCATATTAGCCAGGATGGTCTCGATCTCCTGACTTCGTGATCCGCCCGCCTTGGCCTCCCAAAGTGCTGGGATTACAGGCATGAGCCACCGCGCCAGGCCCGTAATTATAATCTTTAAATTATGTGTATTTATTATTATTGTGTACGTTGTATAATTTTATCATAGTTATGGTTCTTCCTTCTCAATATAAGATATTTCTAAAAACTGTCTTAATTCCTCCAGGTCATTACTATTTCAGTCAATTAAATAGACCACTACTGGCCACAAAAGATGCAATTTCTAACAGGACAAGTTCTCCTGAGAAGGGAAGCTGATAGACAGTCTATCTCAACACCTACTAAACCACTCTTGGAAAGATCCTAACATGACAAGGACTCAACAAAACATTTTAATTGAATATTTCATTTCCTCCTAGGAATCAGATATTCCACAAAGACATCCGATGGGCAGTCCAAGATTTATGCCAATTAAAGAAGGCGCAGCACAGCTGAAGGTCAACAGAGGTAGCGCACATGATTTGAAAAAAAAAATATATATCATTCTTATGCATCCTATTGAGTATCCAGAAATGAACTGCCGGTTTCCAAGAAATGGCTGCTGCTCTGAGTGGGACGATGGCTGAGCTTTGTCGGTGACTGGATGGGGCCACAGCTCTCCTTGGAAACGGATACTTTCAGGATTCACTTGAACTCTAGCCATTTCGTCAACCACAGTTTCTTGGTAAGCAATATTTTCTGTCCCTGTGACCTTGGCGTTTTGCTTCCTGGTAGAAAATGAACAGTGGCTCTTTCCACAAGATTAAGGAACCAGCTCTTTATTTCAAAAATGCAAACTTTATTGTCTACAGCCTTAAGCAATTGACAAGACCAAAATGGTGGCCATCACCCAAACACCTGGACCAACCAAACCAGCATGGAATTACAATAGCTAAGAGAAGTCTCTTTTGTTTTTTCCTCTCAATTTTTCATACTCTGGAATGAGTGCTCTTAATAAGACAATACAAATGTATAATATTTGGCACTGAAGGGCTAAACATTATATAAATTAATGTAAAAAAAGTTGTTCAATCCATGTGTACACACCTTCATTCATCAAAGAACATACAGATAGACATTTTCTTAGTTTTGTTTCCATTGAAATATTTCTAAGTCTGACAACAGGGAAGTAAAAGTTAATATGCCAGAAACGTATTTTATTATAATAAATGTATAAGTCTTAATACATGGCCCTTGAGCTTCCAATCTCTAAGGATGAATTTAAAAACTCACCTGAGAAATAACAACTTAAAATTTTTCAGAAAATTGAAATAAAGAGGAAAAAATGAACATGTATTTTTTTTGCCCTGTGATTTACCAGTAACTTATTCTTTAAAACACTCATTTTAATTTTTACATGAGCATAGGAAAAATGTACTTTAATATAGTGTAGGATAATTACATTTCTCTAGTTTTTCCACCCTCTTTCCCAAATGCCAAGTTTCCTTTCAGAACCTGTGATTTTGTTTTTATGTGCAAGAAGACAATTAAGAATAATCCCATTTAAGTCTTGATTACTTTCTCTTTTGCCATGGCAGGACTACAACATTCATAGGACATAGATATTTTGTTGGGAGAGAGTGGCAGAAGTTTAGTCTACCCCTAAGGATGTCTTACATCCTTCAGTCACACATGTCATCCTGGGAATGACGTGAAAAACTAAATGTTGGCTGTTGAAAATTATGAAGGCTAATTAATCTGTTTAAGCACAGAGACAGAGTCATTTTAACCATTTTCGGGTAAAATCCCTGAAAAATGTGATTCACTGTGTCCACTTTTCTAAATACAGATGATGAGTTTCAGTATTGTAATCCAGTGCAGAAAGGACCTCCAAGATTTGGAGACCGTGGACTGTCTTACCCTCCTGCTAAATAACTCCAACTCATTGTGTTCTTGAAGAGATGCAGATATGTTATAAGATTCTTCTAGACCCTGTACGCATGGTCCAGTGTACGTTCTGCTGCCACTTCATATAATCTGGCTCCCAATTCACAACCAGTTATCTGGGGGGTACTTTAGAGTTTCAACCTCTTAAAGTTAAATGCACGTTCTAATATATGTACATATTTGGCTTATTTTATGACTTCCAGATTTGTGAGATTCAGACAATCAAATAGAATATAAATGCTTCTGTGAATGAGCTCGGTTGAGGCATTTCGCAATGTTTACCTGTTTCAAAATATCAGGTACACAAAAAATACAACTTTTATTTCTCAAAAATAACTTAAACCAAATAGAAATCTTCTGCTACATTAATTAGAGGTTTAGTAAGTTTTTAATATTGTTGTTAAAGGTTGACCACTCCTAATCTAAAAATCTAAAATCCAGCCGGGCGCTGTGGCTCAGGCCTATAATCCCAGCACTTGGGAAGGCCGAGATGGGCGGACCACGAGGTCAGGAGATCGAGACCATCCTGGCTAACACGGTGAAACCCCATCTCTACTAAAAATACAAAAAAATTAGCCAGGTGCGGTGACAGACGCCTGTAGTCCCAGCTACTGGGGAGGCTGAGGCAGGAGAAGGGCGTGAACCCGGGAGGTGGAGCTTGCAGTGAGGCGAGATCGCACCACTGCACTCCGGCCTGGGCGACAGAGCGAGACTCCGTCTCAACAAGAACAACAACAACAACAAATCCAAAATCCAAATGCCCCCAAATCCAAAACTGAGTGCCGAGATGCGAGATCATGCCACAAATGGAAAATTCAATATCTGACCTCCATCTGATAGACTGCAGTCAAAATACACTCAAACTGTTTCATGCATAAATTATTAAACATGTATACACGTACCTTCAGGCTATGGGTATGACATGCATATAAAGCATAAAGCAATGACGGGTCTAAACTTGGGTCCCATCCCCAAGCTATCTCATTATGTATGTGTCAATATTCCAAAATCTGAAAAAAAATCTGAAATCCGAAACACTTCTGGTCTCGAGCATTTTGAATAAGAAATATTCAGGCCGCATTTATTCAGGTGAATCTGACAGTGACCTAAACCCTGAGATTGACTGGTCAAGTGCATCAGAATAGTTTATGTCGGGTAAAATAAATAAAAATAAATTGATCTCCCTTTGGCAGCATGATTTTCCAAAAATAATTTTGAATTCACAAAAGCATGAGACTCATTGGATTTACTGAAATTTCTTCTGCCCCTATTCCACCTTCCTTCCTAGACTCATATTCTAGTATGTTCCGCCCAGACCCTATGTTCCATGTCAACCTTTTTATTCATACCTCTTTTATATTCCAGAGACTTGGCTCACTGTCTTCTCCCGAATCACCTTCCTGCTGTTCACCCAATTATCTGTTTACCAAACCTGTTGTCACTTCCTCCTCTACCTCCCCATCCAGATTTGACTATTCCTTGTGGCACCAAGTCATTGATCCTGTGTGCATAAGGATCATGGGCTACGGTGGAAAAGATTTCACTTGTACTCATATTTCCAGGGCATTTTATACAATATCTGACTTTTTCATGAGGTTATCAGCACCCCAAAGGCAAGGGTAATAACAAGAACTAACGTTCTAAAAAATCAATTTTAGTGATAAATATATAAATTGAAAGTATTATATATTATAAATTAAAATATGTACACAAATATTAATTTCTGTAATATTAAAACTTTCATAAAATATATTAAACTCATATATACATTTAATAAAATACATAATGTATACTTATATA
>NW_012106575.1:1224635-1242130 GCF_000951045.1 Mandrillus leucophaeus
ATACAAATATGTACATATACATATATACATATATTTGTATTATATAACATGTATAAATTTCCATTTATATAATACTTTAATTATATATTACATAGATTATTATATATTTGAATACTTTAAATATACATTTGTATATATTTAAAAATATAAAAGTATATATCAGGTATTCTATTAAATGGATATATTATATAAGTCTATATCTATTATATTAAATACATATGCAACGTCACTAAGCCCAGGAGGCAGCCACAGTGATTATCCCTATTTTAGAGTAAACGTACTCACAGAGGTTTGGTTTTTCGCCCAAGGTCACAGAGCTGACAGTTGTTGACTCTGGGATGGGAACCTTATTTGTTTGACTCAGAAGCGGGTGATCTCAGGGACTCAGCCAATCTGCCTGCCTGTTGCACTAATCATTTTCTTAAAGTAGTAACATAAATATTTTTTAATGGAAGACTGAATGAGCACACAACCGAAGGCAACTTTACTATTTATTGACTTTTCTACCCATTTTGAACCTCCATGAATTACAGTAACTGGTAGAGCAGAATATAGATCTATTCTATGTGTATGTGTATGTGTGTGTTTGTGCATGTGTGTGTGTGTGCAGGTTTATTCAATAAGAAATGCATCGGTTTACACAAAGCCTGGATTTCTTTGAGATGGGGTCTTACTCATGTTGTCCAGGCTGGACAGCAGTAGTGTGGTCATTGCTCATGGTAGCCTCGACCTCCTGGCTCAAGCGATCCTCCCACCTCAGCCTCCTGAGTCGCTGGGACTACAGGCATGCACCACCATGCGTGGCTAATTTATTTATTTATGTTTTTATACAGATACATCTTTCTATGTTGCCCAAGCTAGTCTCAAACTCCTGAACTCAAGTGATCTTCCCGCCTCAGCCTCCCAAAGCGTAAGGATTACAGGCGTGAGCTACAGCACCTGGCCAGAGCCTTGATTCCAAAGTCACTAAAACATGTGGCTAATTATAGTCATCAGTAATTGGCTGGAAACCAAGTAACTACAGGACTTCCTTTAGCCAAGTAAAACAGTCTATTGATTTAAAGACTCAAGAACATGTGGCCAGGCGCAGTGGCTCACGCCTGTAATCCCAGCACTTTGGGAGGCCCAGGTGGGTGGATCACTTGAGGCCAGGTGTTCAAGATGTGCCTGCCCAACATGGTGAAACCCATCTCCACTAAAAACAACAACAACAACAACAACAACAACAAAAATGCAAAAAGCCGGGTGTGGTGGTGCGCGCCTGTAGTCCCAGCTACTTGGGAGGCTGAGGCACAAGAATAACTTGAACCCAGGAAGTGGAGGTTGCACTGAGCCAGTCTCTTGCCACTGCATTCCAGCCTGGGTGACAAAGTGACACGCTGTCTCGAAAAAAAAAATAAAAATTAAAGACTCAAGAACAGTTTCTGTCCACCTACTGAAAAGGACTGTTTCTTGGTCTGTAAGCCACTGATGTGAGGAAGTAAGTTCTGGACATCTGACCTGCCCTGCTAACATCCCCACTCAACACAGGGGTGCACACAGGCTGCATCTGTGAAGTGGGCACAGTCACTGCAACTTTCTTCCAAGGGCTGGAAAAAGGTAATTCCCAGGAAGAAGCCGGCCAAACTCCAGCAAAACACATCAAGTATTTATTTTTCAATCTCTCCCCATCCCTCTCCCTTTTATTTTTATTTATTTTTTTGTAACCTCTGCCAGAACCCAAACAACAGGAAGCTCTCAACCTATTTTGAAGGCTTCCAATTTCCCATCGGCATCCTGTCTGAGAGCTCAAATGGTCCCATCCCCTTGTATAAGGTTAACAGGTTTTAAGAAAAAAGATCAGCTCCAGTAATAGCAAATATAATGAAAAGAAGAGCCACGGCTGATAAAATCAGCCTAAGTCACTCTTTGAGGTCACAGGCTTTGTGGCTCCTTAAGCTTTATCAACAAATTCCAGGTTGGTTAGGCCCGGCAAGCACTTCAGCCAAAGAGGGGCTTTGCCAGGTGTCAGTTAGGCCCAGTATCATCAATGGAACGGCTCAAGCAAAACACCCATGCCAGGCCCGCCTTCTAACCTCAAGAGACTCATTTTTGTTCCACTGAAATCCATCAACAGTGGCAAGAGACAGGAGCCTCTGTCTCCTCTCCAAGTGGACTTTTACTCTGCACATGGATAACAGCCACAGACACTTAGGCAAGGAAATACTACAACGTTACCCTCATAACCACAGGAATATCATTCTCAGCAAAGTCACTGATGACAACACACAAGTGGTCTCCATACCGTTTATGAGGTCCTTTTATTTCTCCCCAAGTTCAGATCTTGGTTTTTTTTCTTTCTCCCTGGCTATCTTTGTTACAACTGGTGCAAGATTTCACAGATGTTTTGTCCTTGTTGTTTGTGATGGTTTCAGTTTGTAGCCAGCATGCAGCGAAAACAGACTCCAAAGTTCTTCCTGCATCCCTTCTACAGAAACCTGATGCAGTTAAGTGTCTTCAAGGAGGAGGAAGTGAAGGATCACAGAGATGCAGCAGTTGTGTCCAGGACACACAATTAACAAGCGACAGACTCAGAAACCAAACCCAGCACCTCCCTCCAGCACATCCTTATGAAACATTATCCAAACGGTGTGATTTCTCTATTTGAAAAACCCTAATGGCCTCCCCTTCCATTGAGAATAAAACCCAGCTCCCAACGTAGCTCTTTGCCTGTTTCCCTAACGACCTCTCCTACCTTTTCGTGCTCACTCCCCTTTGGCCACAATGACCTTCTTACAGCTTCTCAAATGCATTAAGTCTGTGGCCACCTTGGGGTGTTTGCATGCACCTGCTCTACCCCCGCCCCCTGCAGAGCTGCTGCTCTGAGCCTCCCAGTCGCTGCTGCTCCTCCCCACCCCAAGGTCATTTCAGACACCAGCTCATCAGTGAGCTCTTCCCCCAGCCAGCCATGCTTTATCCTCCCTGTTCTGTTTTCTTTATTGCACGTACCATTATTTGCATTTATAACCTTGATTTCCTTGTTTATTTTTCTATCTCCACATCCACTAGCTTCTTAGCTCCATGAAAGCAGAGACTTTCCTTTGTCTTTTTTCTGTGCTGTATTCTGACCCCTAGAACAAAACCTGGCACTTAATATTTGTTCAGGAGCGAATGGAGTAACTTTAACAATGTGATGTGTGCTTTTTACACACCTTCCTACACAGCTCGCCCTGTCACTGAGGACTTTCCCTTACCAAAAAAAAATATGTTTCATAATTGTGTTTAAAAAAAAATATTTCTACTTCATCTTCTTTATAAGGTTCTGCTTTCCTTTTTCTTAAATATGCATTAAAATGCATCTCTGTCTGTCTT
Source organism: Mandrillus leucophaeus (assembly GCF_000951045.1). Lineage (NCBI taxonomy): Eukaryota > Metazoa > Chordata > Mammalia > Primates > Cercopithecidae > Mandrillus > Mandrillus leucophaeus. Next base: position 1,227,987 of record NW_012106575.1, read on the forward strand.
GCACACCCACACACCCACACACTCACCCCCCATTTTTGGTTTTATTCCATTCCTTTACTTGTCCTTATCTTCCTTCTTACCTACCACTTAACCTCCAGTTCTTTCTCAGATTCACAATTTCCAAGGCTCTATTTCAATTACTCTGCCTCTGACCGTCTACATTTTCTATCTGCCTTTTCATGTTAGTAAGTCTTTCTCCTTCCCTCTGTACCAATCTCCCTCCAAATACCCTCTCTCTCTACTTTCATTCATATTAAACGTCATGTCTTGTTTATTTCCAGCTGGGTCGACAACTAAGGAGTTAGGTCCAAGTATAGCCTCCTTCCCTCCGCCAAATCTAAATGCATTTAATAAGGTACTTTAAAACATTTTCTTATTGAAGTCTAATGTGCTCGAATAAAGCACCATCTATCACAGCTGTTTGGCCAAATGTCCCTAGAGAATAAGGTCCTTGGGGTTTGAGGACTGTTGCCCTAGAGGAAGTCAAGTCTCTCAACTCCTGTAACGAGCATGTCAGGTAACATAGGTCATCTACAGTTTGAATATCCTTCTCATGGTATTTTCATCATAAATTCCATAAATTCCAGCTTCAATGTTAGGAATTTAAATTTGACTACAAACATGGAGACTCTTAACAGAAATGCTTTAGGGAATATAAGTGTTGCCAATCAGCTAGTTCTGGGCCCAAACTGGGTTTCTGATTCCTACTAGCAAGGAGACTTGAACAAATTTGTTAACTACATCTTAGCTTTCTTCACCTGTAAAGTGGCCTTATGAATAGTACTTACCTCATCAGGCTGTTATCAGTATGAAATAAGATCACGTTAGGGGGAAATTTTAACAGTGCCTGGTGCACAGTGATGTTATATCACCATTAAGACCTATGACCATTATCCTTACCATCATCAACTTCGAGTATCATTAAACACATCAAACAATCTGCTCCAGGAATGGATGGATGGGTGGATGGATGGATGGATTTAGTAATTAATGTCTTCTCTCCTCTCCTTTCTCTTTTCCATTCCTTGAGTGTGGGCAGAAGAGAAAGAGGCAGGAGAAGAAGGATGAAGAAGCATCTCCCATCCCTCTCTGTCACAGACAGGGGAATCAAAACTGAATAATACATTCAATGAGTTACTTAATTAACTGGGTGAAGGTGATGCTGAAGTAGCTGAGTAAAATAATGAGATGTCAAGCACAGAAGCTTCGACCAAGGAGGGATTTGAAAACCCTCTTCCTGTCAGAAGAAACCACAGGATTTTCCAGACAGATGACACTAAGGGGTTTAATCTTTCCATTTTTGTCCTTCTGAAAGCAATGGTCTTTTTTTTTTTTTTTTTTGAAAAAAAAAAAAAAACTACCAAAATAAGGCCAAATGTAAAATTAGCATTTATGTAGCAGAGGTCATTAAAATGAGTTAGTCCAGGTCCTCCATAACATTAAGCTAGTGCTAAAATGAGAAGAATAAAAAATAAAAAAATAAAAGGTCTGATTAAAAGGATCTTAAATGGAGAGGCTGTGGCTAATAGCGAAGCTATCTCAGAAGGACTAATTAAGCTAGAAATAAATGTGGTTAGAAAGGAAAGGCTATTTTGTGATCCACCTAAATGTCAAATGGCTGACCACAAGACTCACCTGCTGTTAATTAAAATCTCGTTGTCATCTCTAGTTAAGGGATTGTGAGCGTCTCTCCCAATATTCTAAGAATCTTGCAGCCAGACACCCACCCTGACCACCCTCATTCATCCTGCCAATTAATGTTGATTTTTATCTACATGTTTCAGGGTCAAAAGACGAAAGTATAACCCTTTTTTTTTTTTTAATGAAGACAGCTGATCCCAACTTAACTCTTTGTGACATTAATGAGTACTTAAAAAATAAAACATAAATCAAGGCTGACTTTGAAAAATTGTAGCTGTTGGTACTCTCAGGGCCAAAAGTCGTTAAACATCCTCAATTAAATGAGTAACACTGTGTTTCCTTCCATTTATCTTGGACGTTACATCAGTGGAGCCTCGCGCATTTTATACGCTCATGTTCTTTCTGAAGACAATGCTAATGGGATCAGGTTACCTCTTCCCTAAGCCTGTAATTGCCAAATACAGAGGAACTTCCATCACAATTACAAATTGTGCTACATCTGCATACTGCATTCTTCTTATCAACGTAAATTATACACACATATAGGTGTCCAGGTAAACATACACACACACACGTACGGACTCCTTCATTTAAACTGTTCATGGAATCATAGGTTTAGTATGTATGCTGATTCCTTTTCTTTTTTGAGATGGAATCTTACTCTGTCACCCAGGCTGGAGTGAAGTGCTACAATCTCGGCTCGCTGTAACCTCTGCCGCCTGGGTTCAAGCCGTTCTCCTGTCTCAGCCTCCCTAGTAGCTGGGACTATAGGCGCCCGCCACCACAGCTGGCTAATTTTTGTATTTTCAGTAGAGATGGGATTTCACCATATTGGTCAGGCTGTGATTCTTTTTCTAATAAACATACAGATCACAACTAAACTTTGGAAGAATGACAGTTCCACATCTTCGGAAAGCTTCATGTTACAAAAGTGTACTCCACTGTCAAACCTCATCAAATGGTCCTTTCAAGGTTTGTATATTTCAGTATCAATAAATTTTACCTCAAAAAAAAAAAAAAAGACCATAAACAAACCATGACCTCTCGTTAAAGATCTACACCCTGCTGAAGGGTGACGGGTACTGATGCAAGTCACTGTGAAATACACAAAAAACAAAATGAGGTGGATTGCTGGATGAAGTGATAGATACATACGAGATAAAACAAATATGATAAAAATGTGAATTGTAACATCTTAATGGTGGGTATATAGTATATTATGATTCTTTCATATTTCCTGTATTTGAAAACCAACCTCATAAATCTACATCTACAATGACAACAAAATGCATATCCATGTACCACAAAACATAAAATCGCATACTGCTGTTGGGACATACTCTAGTTTTAGGAGGACACGAGTACTTTTCAACCAATGAACCCTTCACAGGAAAGCAGTCAAATTTTGAACAAGGTGCAAAATTTCCTTTGGCTGTAACTGAGTACACATTCATAAGATGCTAACCCTCAGGGAGAGTGGTGAAATGCCCAAGGTACCCATAAGCAGGAAGAGGCGGAAGGTAACGCCACACCAATATCACACAGACATCTTGGGGACTGCGAGTGGAAAACTTCTGCCTCCTGAACAGAGAAGGGAGCCTGGTTGGGCTCATGCACATTCACGCTCAGTGACCCAGAGATGTCCTTTGCACACTTGGAGACGTCGCTCTGTTGCAGTAACAATGGCACAGTTATTGCTGCTGACATCCAGCGAGGCTGAGAGTGGGCCTTGAACAGGAGACAGTTGAGGATGGCCCCTTTAGGGAGTGATGAAGCAATCCTGTGTTATAAGATGTCTAAATGTATTGTGAAAGTTCTCCTTTTGTACCGAGACACACTTTATTTTATTCAAACATTCTCTCTTCCTTGTGGGGTACACACAGCATTTTATAAACTGGCTTTAGTTTCGACCTGCACCAAATCTCCACTCTCCCTCCGTCCTCACAGAGAGGCTGACTGACACGTCTCACTTTTGCATCTTTGTTTTTACAGTGTGCTGCTGATTTTATCTGGAAATTTACTTTATCACATGTCTCAAGAACATCTTACATTCTTAAGTATAGGCGTTAATAGTATATTCTCAGTCTAGGCATTAATAGTTCTCTTCTTCTCATCCTTCCTGCTTCCTCCCTTGTGACCTAGAGACTAACTCTAATCCTCCACTGTGTTATGAGTGTTTCAGGGAGCAAGTTTCCAATATCCTTCCTCACCCAATCAACATCCTAGAGACCTTTCTGACGGGTAACTTTTCAAAATGGAAAAGTTTTTCTTTCTCTCCATCTCTCTTTGTCTCTCTCACTTCCTCCAAGCAGTGCATGTTTTACTTTTGATCCGTGTGTCCTCAGCTCACCTAGAGCAGGTAAGGTATACCTAAAACAGGTAAGCACACCTAGGCAGCGGAAGTTTCAGGGCCCCACCTGCTAGAGGCCAGCTCAAAGCCCCATTTCTCTGGATCTCATTCTCCTGTGCTGGACCAACATCCTTCAAACTACTCTGCCCATCCCAAGATCTAGCTATGGTTGTAGGAGTAAAGCGGGTTGGATGACAGAATGCTAATTTCAGCTTCAGGAGGCACAACAGGACTTTGTGTTTAGCAGCGGTGGATTTTAGAGCCAGACCACCAGGAGTCGAATCCTGGTTCTTTCAGAAGCCAGATGGGTAGCCTTGAGCAACATAGCCCAGCCTTCTGTGCCTCAGTTTCTTCATCTATAAACTGTGCATGGAGGATAATAAGTTTGTCTTTAGGCTATCATGACAACTCAAAAAGCCTTTGTGTATAAGGTTCTTCCAATTTGTGTCTGGCACAAAATAACTATTACTCAAGTGCTTGTTAAATAAACATAAAAGCATTTTTGCAAGACAGCCTCACGGGTGATAAACTGAATTTTGTGCTTTATTTTACTTATTATTTATTTATTTATTTATTTATTTATTATTTATTGAGATGGAGTCTCACTCTGTCATCCAGGCTGGAGTGCTGTGGTGCAATCTTGGCTCACTGCAACCTCTGTCTCCCGGGTTCAAGCGATTCTCCTGCCTCAGCCTCCTGAGTAGCTGGGATTACAGGTGCCCACCACCATATCCAGCTAATTTTTATATTTTTAGTAGAGACAGGGTTTCACCATGTTGGCCAGGCTGGTCTTGAATTCCTGATCCCAGGTGATCTGCCTGCCTCGGCCTCTCAAAGTGCTGGGATTACAGGCATAAGCCACCATGCGTAGAGTGAATTCTGTACCTTAATCCCCGTCAAGTGTGTGTACCTATTTTTGCCTTGGTTGAGAATCCACAGGAAAGGAGGAGGAATGATGAATCAGCCCTCCCAGATCTCAACTCCCAGCTCCTGCAACACCCACCCCTCCATGCCATGGATCTTCCCTCCCCGGTTCATGGGTGACCCAGGCCTCTAGGGCAAGAGTCACATGGTCAACACTTAAAGGACACCAGGGCAACATTAGGTGAAAAGGACACAAAATCAGAGGTCATAAATGTTCAATCTAATGGACAGCAGAAGGTCGGGAATATGGAACCACTATGCAACTTGGGAAAAGAAAGAAAAAAAAACACAAAAACAAAACCCCGCAAAATCTTAGGCCTTGATGCAATGTTGGTACAAAACTAAGAGACGCGTATGGGTGTGACTTCAGAGGCAGGCAACGTGATAATCAGCCACTAAATTAGGTGAAGCTGTTTCTTTATTCCTATAATTTGATTGCACATAAATCAATTTTGATTAGATTCAAAAATTACTGAACATGTACCTCAATGAGCTGTCAAGTATTATCTGATAACGTAAACTTTACATGGGATCAGAGCTCATTTCTACCTAGAGCCAATGTAAGAATCCCCAACAACAATGGCAGACATCATTAAATGCTGCAAATGTAGAACCATAATTAAATTAGCTGATAATCATCATTCTCCTTCTACAGAGGCTCTAATTTAATGCACTTGCAAATGTAATGAGGCTCACTGGATTGCAAAATATGGTGGAAATAACAGAAACAAGATTACATTAATTGGAAGAGATACTGATAAGGCAGATTGCTCTGCAAATTTTTTTTTTTTTTGGTGGGGTGGGGGTGGGGGAACTACATAGTTCTGAAAACCATGACAAGGTTGGCCTCCACTAGTTAGAACGGAGGAAGCATCTGAGTAGGCAGAGAGAAAAATAAAAGAGAGACAGCGCTTTCTTAAAGTTTTAACAAACTCAGTGAATCCCATCCGAAATACCTAGAAGAGGAAAGGAGCTTCGACTTTGCATCCCATTTCACAACTGCGGATTTACCTACAACAGGATTTTTACTTGGCACTTATACATGCCATTTAGTTAGTCATTCACTGATTCATTCAAATTGTTGTTGTCTCAAACCCTGGGTTATAGGAATGAAGAAATTAGTTACATCTTTTAGTTCTTCCTAATTTAAATCGACTCTATTCTCTCTGCTTCTCACTTTAGCACTTAACCCAATTGCAATTAAATAATTGTTTGTGAAAATTGTTTTGGGGGTGTGCCGCTCCCCCACTATCCACCAGAATGCCTTTTTTGTTGTTGTTGTTGTTGTTGTTTTGAGATGGGTTTGGTGGCCCAGGATGGAGTGCAATGGCATGATCTTGACTCACTGCAAGCTTTGCCTCCCAGGTTCAAGAGATTCTCCTGCTTCCACCTCCCAAACAGCTGGGATTATAGGCCTACGCCACCACACGTGGCTATTTTTTGTATTTTTAGTAGAGATGGGGTTTCACCATATTGGCCAGGCTGGTCTCAAAGTCCTGGCCTGACGTGATCCACCTGCCTTGACCTCCCGAAGTGCTGGGATTACAGCCATGACCCACTGCGTCTAGCCCAGGATGCCATTTCTAAGAAGACAAGGGCTGGTCTTGCAAGGGGTTTATACATGGTATATGCTGGTATATGCTAAGTATTCACTGAAAAAATGAAAAAATGAAAGAATTACTTTCAATGACTTGATATTAGAACAGCAGGAGGAGTGAATTCCAGCCTTTTTCTTCTGTCTTTGTTTTATAGCCACCTCTAGGAGTTTCTGGGGACCTCAAGAAATGCCACAAAATGTACCCAACAAAACCCCACTTGTTTTCATTTAAAACGCAGCTGCACTGTGGCTCCTTTTAGAGTACAGTCCTACAAAAATCATTTGAAGGAAAGATGTCCTCACTGCTGAGGGACAGAATATCACTTTACCAGAACAAAGGTGGGTGGAAGGTGGTATGTTCTGCTAGGTAGATTACCTTGTGAGAAATTCAGAAGGGCTGTGGTTGATTCACCATCCCCACTCATTTCTCAGCCTTCTGACAGATACAATGAAGGTTACTGTCCTGCAAAAACCCTGATCTCACCAAAACCAGAAAAAATTGCCAAGAATTTAAAGTAGGCAATGGACAGGTTTTGTTATTTTTTTTAAGAACTCTAAAAACAACTATTAAAAGGTAGTTTTGCAAAGGAAGCAATGAGATATTTTACTGACCCAAAGTTTTTCTTGGCTTATTCCTTAGGAAAGGCAGTAACCGTGTGCTTATATATAGCACTTATGCCCCTTCCTCATATCCAAGTCTGTGTTCCTCTGCATACTTATAATTTTGTTTTTCTGATGTTGTCCATATCTCCCTTTTCTGTGGTATGTAGTCATAAAATGGACCATAGAATTTTCACCTAACAATACACAGCATGGACTCAGTACCAGGGTTGCATGAAACTGACAACCAGAACACTTGAGTTGTCATTTGGGTTTCACTGTCCTTCTCAGGCCCTTCTCAGCATCTCTGCTCCCCGCTGTCACTGAAACAGCTAAACCCAACTGCACCTTTCAAATTCCAGGTTAGCTCTGTCTCCTGCACAAAAGCAGCCCCCGCCCAGACAACCTCAAATTGACTAACCTAATTCATCCGCATGAATATTTTATGTTTGCCCCACTAGAATGTAAACTTTTGGAAGGGGGTATGCAGAGCCTGTGCTAGTTCACCCACACGTTCGCAGTTCCCATAATACTTCCTGAGACACAGAAGGTACTTTGAAATATATGTTAATGGCAGACTGACAAAGCTCTTTGGCCCAAGAGGCTTTATTAAAGATGGAGTGTGTTCATTAAAACAGCAGTTTCTTTACTTGCTTCAGGATGTCAAAGAGTCTAAAGAAAGAAGACCATGAGAGAATTAAGTGCATTAACTAGCATTCTGTGGGGGCATTATGTTGCCCAACTGGGCAGAACAACATGTGGACAAAAACGAAATTCCACATTCACACTGTGCCTAGCAATGTGTGATGAGTTCCCAGCGCATCAATGGCTTCTATAATTATTATTTAACTATAAAGACAAAATTTCAAGCACACTTTTAAAAATAGCAAATCTCAGGAGGAAAGAGAAGGACAAATTGCTCATTCATTCGTTATTTATTTATTTTTTTTTCTGAGACGGAGTCTCGCTCTGTCGCCCAGGCTAGGGTGCAGTAGCCGGATCTCAGCTCACTGCAAGCTCCGCCTCCCGGGTTTACGCCATTCTCCTGCCTCAGCCTCCCGAGTAGCTGGGACTACAGGCGCCCGCCACCTCGCCCGGCTAATTTTTTGTGTTTTTTAGTAGAGACGGGGTTTCACCGTGTTAACCAGGAAGGTCTCGATCTCCTGACGTTGTGATCCGCCCGCCTTGGCCGCACAAAGTGCTGGGATTACAGGCGTGAGCCACCGCACCCGGCCTCATTCATCTTTTAAAAATTATTTTGTACTCATATATTCATTTATTTATTTTTTATCCCTTCATTCAATAAACCACAGTCAAATGTTGCTTTAAGAGTGGGGATACATTCTAAAAAATGCATCGTGAGGTGATTTCATCATTGTGACAACATCACAGGGTGCACTTACACAAACCTAGATGGTGCAGCCTACTACACACACACCCTATATGGTTCAGCCTATTGCTCCCAGACTATAAGCCTGTACAGCTCGTTGCTGTACTGAATACTGTAGGCAACTGTAATTAAATGGTAAGTACTACATATCTAACTCTATCTATACATAGAAAAGATACAGTAAAAATATAATATAAAAGATAAAAAATGGTACATCTGTATAGAGCAGTTCCATTATAATCTTATAGGACCACAGTCATATATGCAGTCTGTTGTTGAATGAAACGTCATTATGTGGTGCAGAACTATACTTAAGAGATGCCTACAACCTGCCAAGAATGTAGTAAAAATATTCAACAATATTTTATCCTATCATTCAGTAAACTATTTAAGGAATGCCTACAATATGCCAAGAATTCAGTGAAAGAATTGAGTAAAACTATTTAATAATATTCCATACATATTCCCTTTCCACACCGACGCCAACTCAAACCAACACATCACTTTCAAGTCTTATAAATGCTTGAAAATAGTGTAAGCCCCTTTGGCCACCATGAACACAGCAGCAATCATGTAGTAACTTTGTGTAACAAGTTTTTCCACCATAACTTTCTCCTAGCTCTTCAGTTTTTTTTTTTTTTTTTAAATCATCATGTCATCCACTTAACACACTGAGTGCACACCTTGTTTGTCAAGCGTCCCTCAACAGGTTTTGTGTGGTGTGTGGTCTTTCAATGGTATGTTCTCTATCTGGCGTCGGCACATGTCCTGGACTGGACAGTGTCTACTGGATCTCACTGGATCCTTCTAGCTGCAGTGATTAGTGTAAAGGTTGATCTGTGACTTAGGCCAGGTGATCAGAGCTAACGAGCATTAGCCCAGGACTTTTGGGGTTTGCTCTGTTTGCAATCGGGTTGCTACAGTGATATGTGTAGTTAATTAATTACACGGTGCCCCCGAAAAGACATGTCCACTTCCTAGTCCCTGGTACCTGTGAATGTGACATTATTTGGAAATAAGTGGCTTTGCTGATGTAATTCAGTTAAGGTTCTTGAGATTTTGGATTTAGGGTATGGCCTGACACTAATGACTAGTGTTTTTTTTTTTTTTTGAGACGGAGTCTCGCTCTGTCGCCCAGACTGTAGGGCAGTGGCGCAATCTCAGCTCACTGCAAGCTCTACCTCCCGGGTTCACACCATTCTCCTGCCTCAGCCTCCCGAGTAGCTGGGATTACCGCACCCGCCACCACGCCTGGCTAATTTTTTTGTATTTTTAGTAGAGACGGGGTTTCACCATGTTGGCCAGTATGGTCTCGATCTCCTGACCTCGTGATCTGCCCGTCTCGGCCTCCCAAAGTGCTGGATTACAGGCGTGAGCCACCGCGACCGGCTTTTTTTTTTTTTTTTTTGACGGAGACTTGCTTTGTTGCCCAGGCTGGAATGCAGTGGCCGGATCTCGGCTCACTGCAAGCTCAGCCTCCCAGGTTCACACCATTCTCCTGCCTCAATCTCCCAAGTGGCTGGGACTACAGGTGCCCACCACTACACCCGGCTAATTTTTTTGTAGTTTTAGTAGAGACGGGGTTTCACCATGTTAGCCAGGATGGTCTCGATCTCCTGACCTCATGATCCGCTCACCTTTGCTTTCCAAAGTGCTGGGATTACAGGCGTGAGCCACCGTGCCTGGCCTGACTAGCGTTTTTATAAGAGAAAGGAGAGGGAGATTTAAAATACAGAGACGTCCAGAGAAGACAGCCATGTGACAACAGAGGCAGAGATTGAAGTGACGTGGCTATAAGCCAAGGATTGCTGGAAGCCCCCTGGATATAAGACAGATGCAAGGATCAGATTCTCCTTCCAAGCCTCTAGAAGGAATCAACCCCTCTGACACCTTGATTTCAGACTTCTGCCTTCTCAAATTTTGAGAAAATAAAGTTTTGTTGTTTTAAGTCACGAGTTTGTAGTAATTTGTTAAGGCAGCCCTATAAAAAGAATACAAGGGATTTAAGTGTGGAGTTCTGGTGACCATATGAGAACGTGCTTGAAAGTAAAACAAATTTCTTCCTGTAAATCAGTCTTGGGAGGATCTATGTGTCCAGGAATTTATCCATTTCTTCCAGATTTTCTAGTTTCTGTACACAGAGGGGTTCATAATCTTATGTGATGGTTGTTTGTATTTCTGTGGGGCCAGGGGCAATATTCCCCCTTGTCATTTCTGATTATGTTTATATGAATCTTCTCTCTCTTCTTATTAATCTAGCTAATCATTTTTGTTTTGTTGTTCTTGTTGTTGTTTAAAAAAAAAAAAAAACAGCTCCCAGATTCATTGATCTTTTGAATAGTTTTTCGTGTCTCTATGTCTTTCAGTTCAACTCCAACTTTGGTTATTTCCCATCCTCTGCTAGCTTTGGGATTTGTTTGCTCTTGGTTCTCTAGTTCTTTTAATCGGGATGTTACGTTGTTACCTTGAGATCTTTCTAACTTTTTGATGTGGGCATTTAGTGCTATACATTTCCCTCTTAACACTGCCTTAGCTGTGTCTCAGAGATTCTGGTATATTTTATCTTTGTTCTCACTAGTTTCAAAGAACTTCTTGATTTCCGCCTTAATTTCATTATCGACCCAGAAGTCATGTAGGAGCAGGTTATTCAATTTCCATGTAACTGTATGGTTTTCACTGAATTCTGAGTGATATTGAATTTGATTATGCTGTGGTCCAAGAAACTGTTGTGATTTTGGTTTAACCTAAATGCCTACCAGTGATAGACTGGATAAAGAAAATGTGGTCCAAAAGAAAGAATACGATTATGTCCTTTGCAGGAACATGGATGGAGGTGGAGGCCATTATCCTTAGCAAACTAACACAGGAACAGAAAATCAAATATTGCTTGTTCTCACTTAAAACTGGGAGCTAACTGATGAGAACACATGGACACACAGAGGGGAACAACACACACTGGGGCCTCTTGTAGGGTGGAGGGTGGCAGGAGGGAGAGGATCAGGAAAAATAACTAATGGGTACTCAGATTACCATCTGGGTGATGAAATCAAATGTAAAACAAGTCCCCATGACACAAGTTTACCTATATAAAAACGGGACATTTGTGGCCAGGCGTGGTCGCTCAGGCCTATAATCCCAGCACTTTGGGAGGCTGAGACGGGTGGATCACGAGGTCAGGAGATCGAGACCATCCTGGCTAACATGGTGAAACCCCGTCTCTACTGAAAATACAAAAAATTAGCCGGGCGTAGTGGTGGGCGCCTGTAGTCCCAGTAGAATGGTGTGAACCCAGGAGGCAGAGCTTGCAGTGAGCCGAGATGGTGCCACTGCACTCCAGCCCAGGTGAGCTGGAGACAGAGCAAGACTCCGTCTCAAAAAATAAAATAAAATAAAATAAAGAACGGTGCATTGCAACCTTGAACTTAAAATGAACGTTACAAAAAAAAAAAAAGAAGGAAAAAGAAAAGAAAACCAACAAAGATGAAAGCAGTTGTGAGAAGTAGAGAGTTTCCCAAGGGCACAGGTTCAGGCATGCCAAAAAGGCAGTCTCCTACCCTTAGATGCACAGGTTTCATGAGAATGAATAAGTCCTTCTTATTTTTCTTATTTTTGCTTAAGCTGGGTTTAGAGTCCTCTCCTAACTAAGCAGAAAGGCCTAAGTTTAATGAGAAGAAAAAAGTAACAGGAGAACTGGCTGAACTGTAATTGATGTAGTTTCACAAATGAGTTTGCAGCAAAAAGGAACGTCAACAAGCCCTCCCGCCTTTGATGTGGGGCTTGGCATAGATGGCTATTTAAAGAGTCATACTGAACTGAACGTTTTTCCTTGTATCAAGATATGCAAACGAGAATTATAAGGCCACCAACTCATTATCATGGAACCTGAAATTATTAGAGGTGTTTGGCAATAACAGTGTTAGCCCAGCTGCCTCACTGTTTAAGTGGGGACCAGAGGCATGAGACATCAGAAGTTGTTTTTTTTTTTTTTTTCCCCTCCTTCCTGGCTGGAACATGTCACCAGTCTCTAGCGAAGTATCATGTGTGTGTTAAGTGTCTGGAAGTCATTTTAATTGGCATGCAACCTTGACCCTCGGGAGTGCGGCATCGCCACTGTCCACTCTTCTCCCTGATCCCCTGGGAAATGATTAAGCTCCTCTCACAGTGTCTTTTCAGCTTCCCACTCTGGACTATAAATAAACCTTTTGCATTCTCTGTGATGTGTTTTCACCCTATGACTCTGTTTTTGTGGATGGCCCTGCTCCTTCCTCATCTAAGGGGAGGAAACAACAAGAGTAAACACAGTGTTCAAAGAGGTGAATTTTTCACCGAGAGAAGCAAGGTGCAGTGGCACAGGCACGCAGACGGACTCCAAGGACACTGTGTTGGTGGATTCTTCAGAATGTTTACCTCGAGCAGCCAGCTTTATAATACGGTGGTGAGGGCTTTTGAAATGCTCTCCCTTTCTAATACCAACACATCACATTAAAGTGTGGAGGCACAGAGAAATAAAGTGCATATGAATTGGAAAGCCAGTTCTCTTATGCACTAGCCACATAACCTTGGACAAGTGATTTTACCTTTCTGTATTCTGATTCTCTCCTCCCTGAAATGAGTATCATGTGAGTATTTGTTCCAGACACTTTTATCAGGATTACATGCAAAATCCACATTAAATGCCTAGTGGTAAATGCATAAGGAATATCAGGAGTTGTGCATGGGTACTACTATTGTTAGAATGTAGGACTTCTGACATACTCGTTTTCCTGTGTTTCAGTGTCTTCTTCCGTAAATAATGAGAGTCCCTACCTTGTATGGTTGTTGGGGATACTGGATGGGTTTATACATGCTAAAGGCTTGAAACTGTGTTCTAAGTAAATGTTCAGTCGATGTTGCCTATTACAATGAACGGTTTTGTTGCTTATTTTTCTAAGGTACACACATAATCATATTCAATAACTGCTAAGTATCAGTGATGGGTAGACCACCAGGCAGGGTGCTGAGAGGTGAACTGGAGAGTCAGACCCAAACGACCCCCTCCTCATGTCACTGTAACACTGGGAGCACTGATGTTTAGGATCAGACGGAAGAAAGAGGGTGGGATTCCTGCCTAGGGCAGCGGAAAGAAACACAAGGATTGCGGCATTTGAGCAAAGTCTTGGATGCATATGAGGAGGCATTTGCCAGGTGGACAGGAAAAGATATGGGGAGCCTTCTGAATGCACGTGCAACACATCAGCATGCACCCACACCACCTCCATGTTTGACAAGCTTTGCTTTTGCTGTTACCACTGCCCCAGACACTCCTAGACCTCCATAGTACTTTTCGCTGTAATCGAAACCCACATCACTTCCTCAAGGAGAGATCCTCTGATCTTCCTAAATAAAAGAAAATCGCTGTACTTTATCCCCCACTGTCTACTGTCTTGTCATATTTCCTCCGGCTGAAACTGTACAAAACATCCACGCTGTGTCTTCCTTATCGTCCACCTTCCCTCCACAAGACTGTGGGCTCCCCGAGAGTCAAAACCCTGCCTGTGATGCGTGCTGACAACCTGGAACACATGCAAAGAATTTAGTAAAGACTTTGGAGCCTCCACGTGCAAGTGGTGGGAGGAAAGGTCTTCCAGCCCTGTCTAGAACGA
>NW_012106575.1:1242720-1256189 GCF_000951045.1 Mandrillus leucophaeus
TGTTGTACAGGTAAGGGCAACTGCCTGTTTTTGAGGCCTTGTAGACCTCCAAGTAGGGAGATCAGATTCCCCTTCCTTCACACTCTAGACAATATTTGCTTCATGTAATTGATTTCAACATGTATTTTTCCAAGCAGAAGTTTCATTGAAGCCTATACAGATGAGATCAAGGTGGACATGTGCTTATAGACAGGGCTGGAGGACCTTTCCTCCTACCACTTACACCTTACGTCTTCCAAAACCCTTCACAGTGGGCAAAAGCACCCCTAGGTTCTTAAGTACCCTGCTCAAAGACCAGCGCTGTATACCAGGGATCAACAAACTTTTCCTACAAAGAAGCAGATAGTACGTACCTTCGAAGCGAGGACATAAGGTCTCTATTGCAAAACTCAACCCTGCTGTCCTGGCAGGAAGCCAGCCAGAGACAATATGTAAACAAATGAGCATGCCTGTATTCCAACAAAACCTAATTTACATAAACAGACAGAGGCCAGAGGTGGTTCATGGTCTCTAGTTTGCCATTCCATGATGTTAGATTATGGCAGCGTGAATCAGAATAATGGCTGTAGCTCACCCTTGTCAGAAAAGCCCTGCCTTTTGCAATGAATTAAGAAAATTTATTGCCGGGCATGGTGGCTCACGCCTGTAATCCCAGAACTTTGGGAGGCAGGGGCAGGTAGATCACCTGAAGTCAGGAGATCTAGACCAGGCTGGTCAACATAGCAAAACCCCATTTCTACTAAAAACACAAAAATTAGCCGGGCTTGGTGGTGAGTACCTGTAATCCCAGCTACTCGGGAGGCTGAGGCAGGAGAATCATTTGAAGCTGGAAAGTGCAGGTTACAGTGAGCCGAGATTGCACCATTGCACTCTAGCCTGGGCGACAGAGTGAGGCTCTGTCTCAAAAAAAAAAAACAAAAAAACTTACTGTGGTAATCCTTATCCCCAACCCCCCACAGTAATACAAAGTCCCAATGTTCTGGAATTGATGCCTAGGGGCTCTGGTTATTATAGGAAAGATAACTTGAGATGCCTTCATTTGAATCCAATATGATGAAGAAAAAAGATTCAATGTTAAGTCACGTAGATTTTCTTTAAAAATATATCCAGTTGTGGTCATCTGTTTATTGTTCTCAAAAATCTCATTTCTCTCTTTTCTTTTCTTTTTTTTAGCTCACAGCTAGGCTACATTTCCCAAAATCCCTTACACAAAGATGTGTCCATGTGATTCATTCTTAGCAATGAACTGTCAATGAAAAATGAGGTGTCAATTTTAAGCTGAGACTTTTTAAAATCCCTTTCTACCTGCTGGATGCAGGTGATGGTGGTGACGATGAGAACGAAGAGGAGGATATATTGATGATGTCAAGGGGACTGTATTAGTCCATTTTCACACTGCTATAAAGATACTACCCGAGAATGAATAATTTATAAAGGAAAGACATTTAATTGATTCACAGTCCTGCATGGCTGGGGAGGCCTCAGGAAACTTACAATCATGGCAAGAGGTAGACGGCAAAGGGGAAGCAAGGCACGTCTTACATCACAGCAGGCGAGACAAAGTGACTGAATGAAGGTGGGACTTCCAAACACTTTTAAAACCATCAACTATCATGAGAACTCACTCACTATCATGAGAACAACACGGGGAATCCACTCCCTTCATCCAATCACTTCCTTCCTACGACACATGGGGATTACAGGTCCCTCCCTTGACATGTGGGGATTATAATTTGAGATGAGATTTCAGAGGGGACATAGCCAAACCAAATCAGAGACCCTAGGGGAAGACCAGTCCCAAAGATGGGTTGAGCCTGGATCCCTGAATCACAGTGTGGAAGAAAGTCACTCACTGATGAACAATGCCCAATGTGGACTACTAAAAACTGGAATAAAAATGTTTGGTTTTCTTTGGCCAGGTGCGGTGGCTCACGCCTGTAATCCCAGCACTTTGGGAGGCCGAGGTGGGCGGATCACAAGGTCAGGAGATCGAAGCATCCTGGCCAACATGGCGAAAACCCATTTCTACTAAAAACACAAAAATTAGCTGGGCGTGGTGGTGGGCACCTGTAAACCCAGCTACTCGGGAGACTGAGGCAGGAGAATCACTTGAAGCCGGGAAGTGGAGGTTGCAGTAAGCTGAGATTGCATCATTACACTCTAGCCTGGGTGACAGAGTGAGGCTCTGTCTCAAAAAAAACCCACCATATTTTATATATATATATATTTATATACATAATATATAAATTTATATACATAAATATATATATATAAAAAATAACCAGAGCCCCTAGGCATAAATACCAGAACACTGGGACTTTGTATTACTATGGGGGGTTGGGGATAAGCATTACCACAGTAAGTTTTTCTTTTTTTTTTGACACAGAGTCTCGCTCTGTTGCCCAGGCTGGAGTGCAGTGGCGCGATCTCGGCTCACTGCAAGCTCTGCCTCCCGTGTTCACGCTATTCTCCTGCCTCAGCCTCCTGAGTAGCTGGGACTACAGGTGTCTGCCACCACGTCTGGCTAATTTTTTGTATTTTTTTTTAGGAGAGTTGGGGTTTCACTGAGTCAGCCAGGATGGTCTCGATCTCCTGACCTCGTCATCTGCCCGCCTTGGCCTCCCAAAGTGCTGGGATTACAGGCATGAGCCACGACACCTGGCCAAAAAAACCCAAACATTTTTATTGTATTTGAGTCATTATTAACATTGGGCAGGGTTGGGGCAGGGGGGTTCTCTACAGATTATAGCATGTAATATAGCATATAACTAATACACTGATTAAAAATAAATTAATATACTTTTTAAAGGATAGGGGAATATGGGCACAGACATGCATTTATTGTTGACTATTTAACCAGGTGCCAAAGAAACAGAAAAGGTAAATGCACATACAAGGATGAAAAATTTGCTCCTGCAAAAAAGCCTGACAGTTCCCATAAAAGATGCTCCAGTTTGAGACTGGGGCTCTGTCCTCATCTGCTGCACAGCCGTCCACATCGATGACCGTCTGACTTTCCTAAATGTAAAACTGGGCAGTGTCCTTGCATCTATATATGGATTCACAATCAGAGCTCAGCAAGTCAAGCTACAATGTCAAGGCACTGGTGCCACTGTTCACAAATAGTTTCTGCACCGAGGGAGGTTATGGCGGGTGGGGAGACGCGTATGACGTGAGGATTCGCGAGCAAGGAAACGCAGTTCCACGTGCCAAGCAGACAGTGCCTGGGAGAAGGAAAATGCGGCTGTGTCTCAATCCATCTGCTGTTAATGGCAGAGCTGATTTCTCACGTGCATGACAATAGACTGAAGCTATATAGACAGACTTTCCAAGGAGGGAAATATGAGTGTTTGCATTGATGTTCTCCTGCAGAGGGAAAGACTGATGGCAAGCATGTGGACATTTCACATGAAAGAAGTTCTTTATTTGAGGAAATAAGGAATTTTCCTGTGGCCATATTTATTGGGACAGAGGATTTCTTTTTTTCTTTTTTTTTTTAGATGGAGTTTCGCTCTTTCTCCCAGGATGGAGTGATGTGGTGCAATCTTGGCTCACTGCAATCTCCGCCCCTTGGGTTCAAGGAATTCTCCTGCCTCAGCCTCCCACGTAGCTGGGATTACAGGCACCCACCACCACATCCAGCTAATTTTTGTATTTTTTAGTAGAGATGGGGTTTTGCCATGTTGGCCAGGCTGGTCTCGAACTCCTGACCTCAGGTGATCCACCCTCCTTGGCTTCCCAAAGTACTAGAATTACTGGCATGAGGATCTTAAACACGAATGTATTGTGGAATTATTAGCACCAGTGAATGAGATTCTAGTTTAAATTCACTGAGAAGTTCTCTGTATAAGAAGTTTTTATCCCTTTACAGAATAAAAAATGCCATTTACAGAGGGAAAAATAGGCCACCCACAAAATAACTGTTTTGCAAACTGTATTTTATATAATGAGTTTGCCTTAAGCAAAGATGCAACTGTTTTCAGGATACCATCCACATGGCCCTCGTCTGCAGCAGGGGGCTCACAGATCTTGTGCATCACAGTGGTTATTTCTCCTGATAAATAATTCCCAAAACAATCTGACTGGGCGTTGGGATGCAGGCATCTATATTTTTAACGTGTCTGTTAGCAACAAAAAGATATGGTGAAGTCCTAACTCTGGATACCTCCAAATGCAAACATTTTCAAACACAGAGTCACTTTATTAATAGAAATAATTAGTTAAGATGAGGTTACCCTGGAGTAGACTGAGTCCCTCGGTCAATACGACTGATGTCCTCATAAATAAAATGGCCATGTGAAGTCAGAGACAGGTGGAAAATGCCACACGAAGATAAAGCCAGAGACTGGAGTGATAGACGCACAAGCCAAGGACCACCAAAGATTGTGGGCAAATCACTACGAGTAAGGAAACAGGCATGGAACAGCTACTTCCTCAGACCCTGCAGAAGGAACCAACCCTGCCCACACCTTGATTTCAGACATGCAACCTCCAGAACTAAGAGAATACATTTCTGATGTTCTAAGTCATCCAGTCTGTGACACTCGGTTACAACAGCCCCAGGACACCCACATAACATTCCACAGTGATTGGTTTGCCGTGTCCTGGTAAAGATTAACTGGACATGAAAAACCAGGTCTGCTTTTATTCTTTTTAATAACCATCTTCTTTCTAGGGAGACACCAATATTCTTTCCGAAAAAAATCAAGGATGTTAATTCTTGATACCTGGCATGATATTTAAAGACGGTTGGAGGGCAGGATGTCTATCCAACGTTAAGACTCAGAAGGGATTCTTTACATCTTTAGTTTATTGTCCATTTCAGACATCCTTACTTGCAGCAGGCAGTCTGAAATGCATCAGAATTTCAATACTTAGAAGAAACAAGATCTGAATCATATGATCTGTAGAAAATACTATTGTAATGGGACATTCAATATTTTTTGAGAATTCCAAAAATATTACCTATTCATTATAAAATCTGCAAACAATAAAGAAACTTACAATGTAGAAAGGCAAAATTTCTCCTAAACTCACTTGCAAAAGAAAAACTCTGGTTAGTAACTGCTGTATAAGCTTCCAAATTTTTGCAGTATCTGAATCCATCTTCTGTTTTTTTCTTTTCAGAGACTGAGTCACACTCT
Organism: Mandrillus leucophaeus; assembly: GCF_000951045.1. Lineage (NCBI taxonomy): Eukaryota > Metazoa > Chordata > Mammalia > Primates > Cercopithecidae > Mandrillus > Mandrillus leucophaeus. The sequence goes on from NW_012106575.1 coordinate 1,247,865, forward strand.
GTCACCCAGGCTGGAGTCCAGTGGCACAATCTCAGTTCGCTGCAACCCCGGCCTCCCAGATTCAAGGGATTCTCCCTGCTCAATCTCCCAGGTAGCCGGGATTACAGGCACATACCACCACACCCAGCTAATATTTTTTTGTATTTTCAGCAGAGATGAGGTTTCACCATGTTGGCCAGGCTGGTCTCAAACTTTTGGCCTCAAACCTTGGTACTTATCTACCTTTTTTAAAAAATGAGATAACACACTACACATGTTACTCTACAACTTGCTCATTCTGTTTAATAAAACATAGACATCTTCATATTATGCAATTATATTTCTACCTCATTATGTTTAATAATCACCTAGTATTCCATAGCATTTTGTAAACATGTCATATTTTACAATGTCCTTACAGGGAAGTGATGCTGCTCTATACGCTTAACTGTTTAAGTGTTGGAGTGGAAGACTTTAAGGAGGCCTAAGGGTTTAATGTACTAAACACTTCACCACATACAGAAGTCATTCCACCCTTTTGCCCTGGACATTATCATATGGACTTTCTTTGTGCTAAGAACCAGGTCCCAGCACTCTGGGCATTCAAAGGAAATTGCTCTCCATCCTTCCCAAGTTTATCCTTATTGCAAATTATTTTCCAACCTGAAAATCCCTTAGCAAAGACGACAGCCACGCCTATGACAGGGAGGGGAAGTGCACAGTGGGGGAGCTGCTTGCAAGCTGATGCTAATGGCTGCCTTGTGAGAGACCCACGCAGCAAGCATAATGCCTACAGATCAAGGCACATGCACTGCAAGAACAAAGTACTAATCAGGCCTGACAGTTCCTGTACCACAGTATTTATCCTGTGAATTCCAAAACACACACACATATGCTGGGACTGGCACCTGCCTTCTCTCACTTGGCTCGTAAACTTCATGGGGGCTTTGTTTGTCAAACTGAGTTTGGTAATCCTCACCTTCAGTTTTAAGGAAACAGCCCTCTGGAACAAATAAATATTATATATATATATATTTTTTTTTTTTTGACGGAGTCTCACTGTGTCTCACAGACTGGAGTGCAGTTGCATGATCTTGGCTCACTGCAATCTCCATCTCCTGGGTTCAAGCGATTCTCCTGCCTCAGCCTCCTGAGTAGCTGGGATTACAGACACCGACCACCACATCCAGCTAATTTTTATATTTTTGGTAGAGGAGGGGTTTTGTCATGTTGGCCAGGCTGGTCTCGAACTCCTTACCTCAAGTGATCTGCCTGCCTCGGCCTTCCTAAGTGCTGGGATTACAGGCATGAGCAACTGTTCCTGGGCCAAAGAAATATTTTTAACATCTGGGAAATGAATGGCCCTAGACTCGTGGAAAGCTCACCATCGAATTCCAACTACCTTGTAAAAGCAGTTTCTGCTGTAAGATAAGGTACACGTGAAACTTAAGTAAGCCAATATATTTAATTAGAGATCTGCACATACACACATACGCACATATGATATGTGTTTTTATTTACTTCTTTTGAAAGCAACGGCAATGTTGGTTCTATTAAAAACGTATGCCTGGAGTTTAGTTTATAATATCATCCAAACACTGATTTCTTAGTTTTGAGAAATGTGCTGTGATAATACAAAATGTTAACACTTAGGGGAAAGTTGGTCAAGGGTATACTAGGACTCTGTATAAAGCTAAACTTACCCTGAGTCTAAAATTCCTTCAAAATCATTAAACAAACAGAAAAAAAAGATGAGCAAATTCTTACCAGGGTTAATCCCTAGATGCATCATGTATCATATACAAGAGGGGAGGGTTGTTTCAGACGTAAATATATTAGGATAATGCAAGAAACAGAAACTATTCTGGGATTTTTCAACCAAAAGGAATTTTTTAATCGAGAGGTCCTGGCAGATCTGAGAAGCCAAAGAAGGAACGGTAACACAGTTGAGAAAGAAGTGACGGCAGAAGCTACCAAGACCCCTGCAACCAATGGGAAGAGGAGGTATCTTCAGAGACCAGAAACTAGGGTCATGTGCCATGGTGGACACTGCCCAGCGGGAGACGGGGCCTTGGAGGAGGGCCCTAAGGGAGGACTCAGGGTGCCTTTGGAAGCAGAGAGAGAGGGGAAGATGAGTTCTGGCTTCTCCCGCAGTCAGGGTTTCCACTCATGCCCTCTACTGGCTGAAAATATCTAGAAGTTACAGACAAGGTAAGCCGGAATCATCCTTGCTCTGAAAAAGCAAAGAAAGGAGAAAGACAGCTCTGGGCATCCACAGGCAGTTTCCTTGAACAGCGGAACACGGAGAGGAAAAACCACGCTCACTGTGGAGTCTCGCGCGATAAGAAGAAATGCCCAGCTGTGTGAGTACCAGAATCACACAGGGGCAAACAGCTTCCATGGAGACCTCTCTAAGGGAAACAGGAGGCATCATATAGAAGCAGATCAAGACGGCCTGGCACAGTGGCTCACGCCTGTCATCCCAGCACTTTGGGAGGCTGAGGCAGGCGGATCACCTGAGGTCAGGAGTTCAAGACAAGCCTGGCCAACATGGCAAATCCTGTCTCTACCAAAAATACAAATATTAGCCAGACGTGGTGGTGTACGCACGTAGTCCCAGCTATTTGGGACGCTGAGGCAGGAGAACTGCTTGAACCTGGAAGCCGGAGGTTGCAGTGAACCTAGATTGCACCACTATACTCCAGCCGGGGTGACACAGTGAGACCTCTTCCCCTCCCCGCCACAAAAAATAAGTAGACAAAGACTACTACAGTCCACTTTGTCATCCCTAACCATTTACGGGTTCCTTTTGGTTTCCTGTTTTTGCTTCTTAGGCCTTAACGGTAAAATCTCATTTCCACCATAACATACACTTTGTTCTAATTTGGTGTTAAGTATATCCGTGCTCCAGCTAAGGGAAATGCTGCTGCTAAGTGAATGCAGATTGTATATCTTCCACATTTTATGGTCTACTATATATTATGATATGTTATCAATGGAACAGGCATATCCAATGGCCTGCTTTTAAAAGAACAGTTTGGCAGTCAATTCATAAGTGGTGTGTATGCCCAGAACATTTTTATTTCTACTTCTCAGAGCAGGGGATGTAAAAGCCACCGACACTTTGTTGGTGATGTTATCGTGGTAGTCATTGTATGGCAGAAGCTGCTGAGTAACAAGACCACTTGGCAATCTGATCTTTCAGGGTTTCTTCACATATATGAAGCTCACCTGAGTTAATGTATAATAAGGATAATGTTAATCGGGTGGGGTGTGGTGGCTCACACACGTAATCCCAGCACTTTGGGAGGCTGAGGTGGGAGGATCCTGTGAGACCAGGATTTTGAGAGCAGTCTTACTAACAGAGGGAGAACTCATCTCTACAAAAACTACAAAAATATCAGCTGAGGTTGGTGGCATGCACCTGTGATTCCAGCTACTCTGGAGGCTGAAGCAGGAGGATCACTTGAGCCTGCAAGGTTGATGCTGCAGTGAGCCATGATTGCACCACTGCACTGCAGCCTGGGCAACAGTGTGATACTCTGTCTCCCTCTAAAACAAGAATAACGTCAATGTTTCCCTGTTCCAGATGAGTTTCTTCCATAATTCATGCTTACTAATGATGCCATACTTTATTATTATTTTTACAACATTTAAAAACAAACAGTGGAAAAGAAAACATAGATGGACTCTCAGCAGAATGATAATTTAGTCTAATGCAAACCGAAGAGCTTCAGGCTTTGAGAATCAACCTGAGGTCCATGAAACACACATTGAATGTCACCTACGTGTGTTCCTATTTTATTTCCATCTGGCCATTTTCCCCCAAGTCATCATTGTTAGTGGGTTCTTGGTTCTTTTGTTTTGAGTCAGAGCTTCACACTGCCGCCAGGCTGGAGTGCAATGGCGTGATCTTGGCTCACGGCAACCTCCACCACCTCCCGGGTTCAAGCAACTCTCGTGCCTCAGCCTCCCAAGTAGCTGGGACTACAGGCACGCACCACCACACCCAGCTAATTTTTGTATATTTAATAGAGATAGGGTTTCACCATGTTGGCCAGGATGGTCTTGACCTTTTGACCTTGTAATCTGCCTGCCTCAGCCTCCCAAAGTGCTAGGGTTACAGGCATGATTCACTGTGCCTGGCCCATTGTTAGTGTTTTTAAAGGGGGTTATCTATGAAGGAAACATGGAACCACCTGAGTGAATCTTTACATAGGGTAAATTAACTTCAGGATTCCCCCAAACAGCTAATCCAGTAAAGCAACAAGCAAACTTTTTTTTTTTTTAAATTAAGGAAATGACTTGATTTTAGAAAAATCATACCAGCCTGGGCAATGCAGTGAAACCCCATTGCTACAAAAAATACAAAATATTAGCCAAGTGTGGTGGTATGCACCTGTAGTCCCAGCTACTTGGGAGGCTGAGGTGGGAGGATTGAGCATGGGAGGCAGAGATTGCAGTGAGTGAAGATTGCACCACTGCACTCCAGCCTGGACAACAGAGTGAGACTCTGTCTCAAAAAATAAATATAAGAAAGAAAAGAAAATCATTTTCCACGTTGATCTCTCCATCTTCAGAACCTACTACACTCTATACCCAGCCACTGTGCTAAGAACTTTACTACATCTTCCCACTAATTCCAACAACCATCTATGAAACAGTTGTGGAAGGCAGCATCATGGCCCCTAAGGATGTCCATGTCAGTCCCGGGATCTGTGAATGTATCATATGACATGGTAAAAGGGAATCAAGGTTGCTGATCAGGAGACCTTAAATAGGGAAATTATTCAGGATCATCAAGATGCGCTCAAGGTAATCACAAGGGTCTTCAAAAATGGGAGAGGAAGACAGAAGGGTCAGGTCACAGTGACATGATGGAAGAAAGGCTTGCCTGGCCATGGCTGGCTTTGAACTTGGAAGAGGCTGTGACCCAAGGGAGCAGAGTGGATTCTAAAAGTTGGAAAGGGCAAGAAAAAAGATCTCCTCTACAGGCTCAAGAAAAAAACAGCCTCGCTGGCACCAGGATTTTAGTCCAGTGAGACATACTTCTGATCTCCACAACTGTAAGATGATCACCTTCTGTTTTTGTTTGTTTTTGAGACAAGTTCTCACTCTGTTGCCTAAGTTAGAATGCAGTGGTACAATCATGGCTCACTGTAGCCTCAAACTCCTGGACCCAAGTGATCCTTCTACCTCATCCTCCTGAGACCACAGGCATGCACCACCATGCCTAGTTAATTTTTGTAGAGATGGGGTCTTGCCATGTTGCCCAAGTTCATCTCAAACTCCTGGTCTCAAGCGATTCTCCCACCTCAGCCTTCCAAAATGTTAGAATTACACATGTGAGCCATCATACCTGGCTAATTTCTGTTGTTTTAAGTCAATAAGCTTGTGACAATTTTGGAAATAGTAACAGGAAACGAATAAAGGTGAAAACTGTTATCCCCATTTTGCAGATGATAAAAACTAATGTGTATAGATTTACAAAATAAACTCACAAAGAGGTGAAGAATAATACTGGGATTTAAGCCAGTCTTTCTGGCTCCAAAAGACAGGCCTCTCCCCCACAGGATACTATATGGCTTTACTTTGAAATATTTCACTTAATTCAGGTATCTATTAATGATTATGACACAAACCAATGCTGCCTTACAAATAATTTGAGAAAAAATGATTATTCCAAGGATACAAACTCAAAATAGGTCTGATAAGAGTTAAGAAAATGAGGAGTAATTAATGAAATAATATTTCTTGAGAACCTATTGTTTCAGGTGTTATTAGACATTGACTCATTAATTTCTCTCAAAATTCTGTATAATGAAGATTTCTTTGACGTAGAAGATGAAACATTACAGAGAACGTATCATCTACCAATGCCTTCCCAGTAAAGGGGCAGAGTTAAGGTTTTAGGTCAAGCTCATGGCTGTCTCCAAGTTTGTATATATTCTATTTCAGTATGCTGCCAACTCCAGAAATGAGGATATTTGTGGACAAACAGCATTTTAAAAGCTAAATGAGGATGCAAGCCATGTTAAGTATGTTCTCCCATTCTATGATCGCTCATTAACAGGTGAAATATTATTGTCTGGGGTCTTTGTTGTAGCCAGTGAATTTTGCAGCCATATACAGCATGGGGAAACACAACAATTCTAAAATAACTATTTCTTATTTGTACATTCACATACCCACATAGGCAGACATAAAACAGAGAGAGAAGAGGAGAGAAAGGAGGAAGACAGAGGAGAGAGTAAGAGAGAGGAGAGAGAAAGAGAGGTGAGAGAGAGAGGAGGAAGAGAGAAGAGGAAAAGAGAGAGAGGAGAGAGAAAAAGAGGACGGCGACAGAGGAGGAAGAGAGAGGCAGAGGAAAGAGAGAGGAGAGAGAGAGGAAGAGTGAAAGAGAGGAGAGAGAGAGGAGGAAGAGAGAGAGAGAAAGAGAGAGCAAGAAAGAGAAAGACAGGAGAGAGAAAGAGAGAGGAAAGAGACTGAGAGATCTAACTGCTTATAACTGTAAATCGGTCTGTGGCCCAGGCTGGAGTGCAGAGGCGCGATCTGGGCTCACTGCAAGCTCCGCCTCCCAGGTTCACGCCATTCTCCTGCCTCAGCCTCCCGAGTAGCTGGGACTCCAGGCGCCCGCCACCAAGCCCGGCTAATTTTTTTGTATTTTTAGTAGAGACGGGGTTTCACTGTGTCAGCCACGATGGCCTTGATTTCCTGACCTCGTGATCCGCCCGCCTGGGCCTCCCAAAGTGCTGGGGTTACAGGCGTAAGCCACCGCACCTGGCCATTTCTCTTCCCTTTTAATCCTAATAACCACAATGAATGGTTCCAGGAAGGTTCAAAGCACATTCTGATATCTTTCTGTCATCATCCCCAATCAGTAGTCAGATGAACGCTCATCTGTTCACCCTCAAATTCTCTAGGAAGTTTGTTAAAATGCAGAGTCCTGACTTCCACTCTCAGGGACGGTTAGTAGGTCTGGAAGGCAGTGGCCTCAGGTACACTAAAAAATGTACAGCCATTTTTGGCAATTATTAAAAAGTCAAGAAACAACAGATGCTGGCAAGGCTGTGGAGAAATAGGAATGCTTTTCCACTGCTAATGGGAATGTAACTTCATTCAACCATTGTAGAAGACAGTGTGGTGATTCCTCAAAGACTCAGAACCAGAGATACCATTTGACCCAGCAATCCCATTACTGGGTATATACCCAAAGGAATACAAATCATTCTATTATAAAGATACATGCATGTGTATGTTCACTGCAGCACTATTCACGATAGCAAAGACATGGAGTCAACCAAAATGCCCATCAGTGACAGACTGGATAAAGAAAATGTGGTTATACACCATGGAATACTATGCAGCCATAAAAAACGATGAGTTTGTGTCCTTTGTAGGGACATGGATGCAGCTAGAAACCATCATTCTTAGCAAACTATCACAAGAACAGAAAACCAAACACCACATGTTCTCACTCATAGGTGGGAACTGAACAATGAGATCACTTGGACTCGGGAAGGGGAACATCACACACCGGGGCCTACCATGGGGAGGGGGGAGGGGGAAGGGATTGCATTGGGAGTTATACCTGATGTAAATGACGAGTTGATGGGTACAGCACACCAACATGGCACAAGTATACATATGTAACAAACCTGCACGTTATGCACATGTACCCTAGAACTTAAAGTATAATAATAATAAAAATAAATTAATTAAAAAAAAAAGAAAATGTGGTTCATATACAACATGGAATACTATATAGCCATGAAAAGGAATAAGATCATGTTTTTTGCAGGGACCTGGATGGAACTGGAAGCCATTATCCTTAGCAAACTAACACAGGCACAGAAAACCAAACACCACATGGTCTCACTTATAAGTGGGAGCTGAACAGTGAAAACACGTGGACACAGGGAGGGGAACCACACACAGTGGGGCCTGGTAGTGGGGAAGGGGGAGGGAGAACATCAGGATAAACGGTTAATGCGTGTGGGGCTTAGTAACTAGCTGATGGGCTGACAGATGCAGCAAATCACCAAGGCACACATTGCCCTATGTAACAAATCTGCAAGTGCTACACATGTATCCTGGAACTTAAAAATAACATTTAAAAACATGTACAGTCATTTTTGAGACAGGCAACCCCAAATTCATTCACAAGATAAAAATGTGCCTGGACACATGAATTCCAGGAAGAAATGGCTAATGGGTTACATGCAAAAAAAAATCAAAGGCAGTAGTACTTCACATGATTCCTATTTTAGCCTCCATTTACCTGTCTAAGTCTCTGCCTATCTCCCCACAACATTTGCATGTTACTGGAAATACATTCAGCATTAT
>NW_012106575.1:1258129-1274687 GCF_000951045.1 Mandrillus leucophaeus
CTTGTGCCACCAAGCCCAGACTTGTTTACTTTTTACAAAGTCATCTATTCACTCAGTTACATCAATCTCAAGCACCAATTAATTGGTAAGAAAGAAAGAATTATAAAATCTTGGAATCACATATTCCTATTGAACCGTAGAATATTACAGCCCTGAGAATTATATGTGTGCGTACAAGTATATATGCTTAATAAAATGTTTTGATATGCACAAAAGAACATGTTATATAATGGGTTTTGTATACCCAGTACCCATATTCAACAGTAATGAAGAGCTTGCTACCATTGCTTTAACTTGCTATTTACCTATTCATTTATTTTCTAAAGTATTTTAAGCAACTCCAGAGTTCCTATCATTTAACCTCTCCTTTATAATCCAATTGTGCCACTAGAAATTATGGACACTTTCTTATAGAACAAGAATGCACAGCTACTCAGGAGGCTGAGATGGGAAGATCACTGGAGTCCAAGAGTTCAAGTCCTGCTTGGGCAACAAAGCAAGGCCCCCATTTCTTAAAAAGTTAAATAGAAAAATAAGAAAATGCTATTATCATGTGTAACAGTATCAACAATAAGATAGAGGTTTTTTCCAAAATAGCCATTTTGATGGCTTTGATAGACATGGTGTGCCTATCACAGCTCCCTGTCCACACTTTTTCTTTTTCTTCCCAGTAGGAATTGCTGGGTTAATCACAGTAATTCTCAAAAGCTGGCCTGCCAAGGTGAGAGGACTATGCCAACAGTAAAGGGAGTGGAGAGCAGCAGATGGGGTATAGGAAGGAACCAAAAAGGGATCTTAGTGCTTCAAAGGCAAACCTTCAAAGTCCCCAGAAGACCAAAGGTAGCTACATAAAAGGACCACATTTAGCTGCAGAACCCCCAAGGCTGGAGAAGAAAAGGAGATCAGACAGAAGAAGCCACAAACAAACCTCACTGAAGAACCCCCTCACCCCAGAGCTGAGACACATCACAAAGTGTGGGATCAGAACTCTACAGAAGCAACTCGAGGCAAATGGGGTCACGGGGACATCTGTCTATGTCTATAAAGTACCCACACAGCAGGACGAGAGATAACAAAGGCAGCCAGTGATCCAGATATTAACCCTAATATTAAGGCCATCCTGATGTCCAGCAATCACAGTCCAGATGTCCTTACCCATGAGAAAGGAGGGGATTGGGGTAGGGTCCTCACTGTTCACACCGCAGTCAGCCTGGTGGTGCGTAACCCCCGGCTGCACACAGCAGCTGCCCGGGGAGCTCTCTCAAGTTCCAATGTTCAGAGCCTACCCCAAGAGGCTCAGAATCATGTGGTCTGGAGTGGGGCTAAGGCATGCATGCTTTTTAAAGCTGTCCAGATCCTTCCAATGTGTCCGAGGGCTCTGATCTAAGGCAAAAGCAAGGTTCTTAAATCAACAGTCCATTTGATAACACAAACAGATTTTTGTTTTGTGCAGGAGATGGTGGCCTTCATGTTAAATTTTAACAAACGGATTCCTTTAAATCCTTTAGTTGTGCACATTGAGCTATTTCATACAAGACTCCAATTGCCAGGCTCTCTTGAAATAATCAGAAGCTCTGGCAATGTGGGCTGCATTTTCCCAGGGTCAGTCTCCCCTTTAGACCACTGACTTGTGCCGTATACTTGCCCCTGAGAAAAGTGAGGTGGGTCAATCTTGTCCCTAAGGCATGCTGCCATTCAGATCTTTCTGTGATCTCTCTTTAGATCACGCAAAGAATAATTCAGCTAAGACCACAACAGTGATTAGTTTCCACTTGCAAATTTTATTTTTTTGCTACTAGGATGAAGAATAGACAACGATAGTAAATACTTACTGAAATAAATAAAATTGGGAAACTTCTTTTTCCTCGGGTGGATTGATGATTTAAACAAGGGTGAGAAGAGCACTGGCTCAAGTCAGGATTCCCAATCTCCAGCTCTAGTTTTATTACTGACAGGATTTTGGGCAAGAATCTTAAGCACTCCAGGCCTCAGTAATTTCATTTGCAGGTGATGGGCTGGGGGTGGCATGAGCTTCCATTGTCTTTTTGTTCTTGAGTTCTACATTTTTATAGGTGCTAAATGACAGCAAGAGGAATGCCCAGAAGGGATAAAGCAGCAAGTGGAACAAAAAAATTGCACTTCCAGCTCGTCTTGAGTCTGGACATGGTTCACAGATGAACATATGAGCTGTTCATGCATCAGTGAGTACCTGGCCACCTTGGAGATGAGCCAAACGGAACTGGAGCCAGGAGGAGGCTTTCCCAGGAGTCCCTGCCTGGCCTCCCAGCAGCACACACAACCCTGTGCTGCAGGTGGCCTTTCTGTAAGAACATCACGACATCTTGGAGGTCAGCTGTTGGGGATTCAGCACAGACTGATCCTCTCCTTCTAGCTGGAGTCATGAGATTCGCCTGCCTTCCCTTCTTGCTCTAGAGAGAGCATCCTGTACTCAGACAAATAAACAGTTTGCTGTTTTCCTTATAAACAGCTTAGGACAAAAAGTACAGGCAACAAAAGGGGAAAAATAATAAATTGGACTTTATCAAAATTAAAAACTTTTGCATCTCAAAAGACACTATTAAAAGGGTGAAAAGGCAACCCACAGAATGGGAGAGAATATTTGCCAATCACCTATCTTATCAGGGATGAATACCGAGAATATATACAGAACTCCTAAAATTCAACAATAGCAACAACAACTAACAAATTAAAAAATGGGCAAAAGATTTGAACAGACATTTCTCCAAAGAATACAGACAAATGGTCAATAAACAACTTAGGGAATACATAAATAATGGAGGGAAAGGAGAGAAATGGGATGCCTTTCTTCTCCTGCCAAGCTGCTTCTAGGTACTTCATTCCTCGATCCCCTGTCCTACCTGGCAAGAGAGAAGAGTTGTGTATCTGAATGGTTCGAATTAATGATTTGACCCCATTAGCACCAGTTGAGGTCACTGTGCTTTAAAATGCATAAACTGTGACTCTAACCCCTCCCTCTCTTTAACATCCTCTTCAAGCTGTAACCCCTCTCTTTAACGTTGTCTTCAATTCCATGGGGGCAGAACTGGTTGACTGAGCAAGGTCCTGTTTGCTTGGGTTAAACTCAGCTATATCTTTTCTCCTTCCTTGCCCTTGTCCAAATATACCTGGGAGAATGACTTAAGATGAAGTCTCTCCTACAGATCTGGTCTCTTATAAGTTCTTTTTAATACATACATCGGAGAGTTCCTAAGTGAGCTAGTCCCAAGGATTGGAATGGGGATACGATGGAGGAACAGTGATCCTTTTACAGGCTTTAACCAGAGCTAACTCCAAGCACAGGGCACTTGCAGAACTATGAGTAGAACGGTCCAGCATCCTTATGCTGGTATAGCTTCTTGTATGTAGAGTTCCCTTAACATTTCTGTAAGAGGAGAAGTAAATGGCAAAATGACTTTAGGACTCTCCTGGAGTCTCGCCATAATACCAACCAAAGCACTGAAACTCTCACCTTCATCTTCATTAAATATAAGCAAGTAGACAAGAAACTCCAATGAAAGTTCATGAGAGAGGGAAGCGTGTAAGAAGCTTAAATACTAGAACCATATCTTTCTAATTATAGCCCCCGTTGGAATTATCTGCTGGCTCAATTCGTCATTCAGCAAAAAAGACTCTTCCATTTCATGCCTTAAAAAAAACAAGTCCTAGGTTGGATATCTAATTCCTTTCTATTCTTCAGTTTAAAGCACAAAGGCTTTAGAATTGGGCTAAAGGGGTTACTTAAATCCCTAAGCTGTTGCTACGCTATAATTTCTGGTCTGACACAAAAAGTTTTCAAACATTGTTTTTCCCTTTCATTCCTCTACCTTCTATGTCCTTTCTCAGGGAGTAACTGCAGCTCTGACTATAATCACATTTAAGAGGCTATATTTTCTCACACTTTTCTGACTCAGAGTATCACCTGAGGGACTTTGTTTAGTCATATTAGAGGCTTTTGCAGAGATCTAATTCCCCAGTTATAATTCACAAGGGCAGCATTTACGTTCCTCTTAAGGGTTTTTTTTTCTTTCTCTTTCTTTCTTACGTTGACTATGTCCTTGATCCACATAAAAGGATATAATCTTGCTTGTTACTTATATTGTCTGTCTGTGAGGACAAATGTTTCATAACGGGGCTGTTTCCTAAATGATAAATCTATAAACTTGTAATTCTATCAGGCCGAGATATTTAGGTGGATTCAGATGTGTCCCATCCACTGTTTCAGCACTGATTTCCCCAGAAATGATGACAGGTTTGTAAGTAATATTTACTGTCTTTTGTAGTAAATTACATCTTATAATCGCCACAGCGTTCGTCTCTGGCCAGAGCAGTTATCAGCTGAAGCAAATAAAGGGTTTGGAGACTCTGCTATCTGGTTCCTTTCAGAATGCCAGAAGTCCTCTATAAACACGAGTGTGCAGAATGAGAGGTCATCTTTTGAAAGCTATAATAAAACATGATTGTAATGGAACATGTGACAGGCTGCTTAGCAGAGCAGCCTCCTGACAGTGGCTCAGCTGGAGCTCGATGCTGGGCAGGAAGGGAATGGGGGAGGAGAGAGAACCAGGTAGGGGAGGACTGAGAACCAAAGCTCCGGGATTCTGTCTGGTGGATTTTGTGTTCATCAGCACCACCATTAATTTCACGGAAAAATGCGTCTCTGAGATGACAAAAAGTAATAATAATCTGAGTCTGTGTCCCACTAAACTGGGTGATGGGTCCTCTCAGGGAAGTGAGAAAAATGAGCTTCAAAAACCCATGAATGCCTCCCTAACCCTTTTTCCTCTACGTGTTCTGGTCCCAGCAATGCCACCCGGATGCCCTCTGCCGTTACCTGGGCTTGCAATAGGACAACCTGTTGCATACACTTACTGTGAGTTATGGACTGCGTTCAATGCTTTGTTGATTGTGGGTTAACACTTTGTACCACTGACAGAACATTGACTATGTGTTGGGTGCTGTTCTAGTTGCCTAACAAGTGTTAGCTCATTTAATGCTCACAGCTCTCCAAGCTAAGTGCTCTCATTAATTACCTTTCAGAAATACAGAACTTAAGGTTGCGTTAAGTTAAATGCACCTGCTCAAGATGGCGTAACTAGGTGGTGAGCACTGGGATGGGAACCAGAGTAGTGGAGACGTCTGGCTCCACAGCAGCAGTTCTGAACCACTCCGCCATATGGCTGCTGAATAGTATTACTGTCACTAGTAGAGGAATGAAAACACTAGCCCTGTTTACAAAGGGGAAAATCAAGTTTTTGCAAGTAAGAAGTGGTAGGAGTTTTGTTACTGGCTTGAGAACTGAAGTTCCTAACCACTAGATTCTCTCACTTATTAGTGTTTAAACCTTTTCGATGTGTCACTTAGTATTTTTTTGTTTTAAGGTTCCTTGTTATTCTTAGTTAAGCAAAGTATTCTGAGACGGATGGTGTATGTTCCCAGAGTACTTTAACTCCCAAGCAAGAGACTTATTACCTAGGTCACAATTTCCCCAACACATGCAACCATTAGAGGACCCCTGGCTGATTACAAATTTAAAATGGATTCAGAAATGTGGTTTTGCTTTATTGAAGTTAGGCAAAGCCCCAAGAATAGCGCAGTCATCGGTACCCACGTTCTGGATAATGATTTGCAACACGTCTGTGGATGAGAACAGTAGAGACATGGGGGTGAGAAGAGAAACATTTGTTACAGGTACATGGATAACGCCAAATGACCATGTCAGATTATTTGGAACATACTCACTGGTATTTATTTTAATCTGAAACCATTCATCTTCTCACCTCCCAGAGAAAACCTTTATTCACATTCTGAGACAGATCTTGTCAATATTCACCCTACATACTATAAATTTTTAATAAATATCATACTTTATGGTTTTGTTCTTGGCTTTATGTCTTTATGAAATTTTTCATTTGACACTATATGTGTGTGTGTGTGTATATATATATATACATATATATATACACATTTTTTTTTTTTTTAGATGGAGTCTTGTTCTGTCACCAGGCTGGAGTGAAGTGGCACGATCTTGGCACACTGCAACTTCTGCCTCCCGGATTCAAGTGATTCTCCTGCCTCAGCCTCCTGAGTAGCTGGGATTACAGGTGCGTGCCACCATGCCTAGCTAATTGTTGTATTTTTAGTAGAGACGGGGTTTCACCAGGTTGGTCAGGCTGGTCTCGAACTCCCGACCTCGTGATCTGCCTGCCTCAGCCTCCCAAAGTGCTGGGATTACAGACGTGAGCCACCACGCCCTACCAGCCACTACATATTCTTAAAAATCATCTTGAATGGTCACATACTGTTTATCATAAGTATAGATCGTAAACTACAAGTCCTTTTTTATTGAACTTTTAAGGTGTTTCTCATGTTTCTCCATTATACTTAATATTGGACTAATCATCTTTGTATATATCTGTCTGACCTCCTCTTTATTTTCTACAGACTGATTAATAGGATTACTGGGAGATGACAAGAACATTAGTTTCATAATACTAGATGCAGTTTTACTTTGTACTGGCCAATCAATTCACATCTACCTGAACATCTACTAATAGGAGAGGAGCTAAATAAATCAGGTCCATACATAATATAAAATAACATGCAGCCTTTTAAAACAGTAGATAAGAAGTTTAGATCCTGACAAGAAAGGATGTCTTAATTATATAATGGAATGAAAAATAGGCAAGTTAGAAACTATGTGGTGTCTGATCACATTTAAAAAACCCTACATATTTTTGAATGCATGTTCTGCATATAGGAAACAGATGTGTGTGTGTGGAAACATGGATGTGGATACATTGGTATACGTACAGGTGCATCTATAAGGATGCCTTCTGACACAAGTACCAGAAAACCAAACCTGACCGAAGTGACTGTAACCATAAAGATATTCATTTTGTCTTAAATAAGAATTCCAGAATAAAGGGCAACCCTGGACTTTCTGAGCAATTCCATGATGTTATTAAGGACCAAAGTTCCTTCCACTTTTCTATTTCACCCTCTTTAGCCCAATAGAGGTTTGTTCTGAGGATTCTCACTTCATGGTGTCAAGATGGCCATGGCAGCTCCAAGCATCAACACCACACCCAAAGGCAAGGCACAGGTAACCATGAGTGCAGCAGAAGGTGGCTGCTTATGTGGCTTTTTCCTTTTAAACTGGAAGAAAATGCTGGCCACTTTCCCTGTGGACTTCTTTCTGATGCTTCAGCAGCCAGAACTGGGTCCCTGTTTTTTCTTTTATTTTGTTTTTTGAGATGGAGTCTTGCTCTCAACCCAGGCTGGAGTGCAATGGTGCTATCTCAGCTCACTGCAATCTTCCACCTCCTGGGTTCAAGTGATTCTCCTGCCTCAGCCTCCTGAGTAGCTGGGATTACAAGCGCATTCCACCATGTACAGCTAATTTTTGTAGTTTTAGTAGAGACAGGGTTTCACCATGTTGGTCAGGCTGGTCTCAAACTCCTGATCTTGTGGATCCGCCCACCTCGGCCTCCCAAAGTGCTGGGATTACCGGTGTGAGCCACTGCGCCCGGCTGGGTCCCTGGTTTTAAGGGAGGCTAGGATATTGAAGATCTGGCTTATCTAGATGGATAATGGAGACATGGAAAGGAAAAGGAGAGTCAGATGGCTTTAGGGTATAAAACTGACACACATTACTGCAAACAAAGCTAGGTGAATATGCACCCAACTACTTCTCCACCTCCTTGGATGCTGGAGATGAGATATGAAGATAAGAGAATTGTACTTAGTAATTTATAAAATGTGCTAGCTTTCATTTTATACAGTGGATGTCAAGTCCTTTTGTAATTTATCCAGAAAAGGAACAGAACACAGCAACTCTAGTTGCAGTCAGGGTGACAAACAGCCACTGTAGGGGGCAAGAAAATCAAACCTTTACCAAGTTGATAAGAAAGCTTTCCGATAAGTTCCCCTCGTGAGAGCTCATTCATTCAGAAAAAGCTGTGCTGGTGGCAGAAACCAGGGGCGGCCTGGGTTTAACTTAATGCTGTGTTTATGTATGACTGTATCAAGGGTGTCTATATTTACATCTTTAGCTATTTCTCTATCTCGATATATCACTATATAAACTATCAGCTGTTCTCAATTGTAAATGACTTATCCACCAGGGTACGTTTGTGCATTGTGTGTGGCTGTGCATGCATGTATATCTAAGAAGGCAGAAGGGCTTTGCTCAGAGCCCAGCTAAGACATACAATTCAAAAGACTCAATACAATCAGCTGTAATTAAAACTATTATCTAAGTCACACATATACAACATATGAACAAGCCTACTGAAAATCAAGTTATTTTCCAGTTCAGCCTTTTATTTTGAAGTTCCATTCTCATTAACAGTTACCCATCTCTTGTCCCAGAGTCGAGGCTGATGCAGAAAGTAAAAATGGCAGGAAGACAGGAGTGGGACCCCTCCTTTTGCAGTTAATGTTTTCCTAGTAGGAAAATTAATACACGTTCATATATTTATATTCTACAAGTAAACAACTGCAATGATGCACCCCAGGGTCAAAGTCAGTATGAAGTGCCTAGTCAATTCATTGAGAAAAGAATAGGATTTTCAATGAATGGTGCTGGGATAACTGGATATCCACATGCAAAGATATAAATGTAAACCCTTATTTCACCACATGCAAAAGTTAACTCAAAAGGAATCATAGGCCTAAACGTTAGAGCTAATACTAATACAACTCCTAGGAAAAAAAAAAAAAAAACCATAGGAGTAAATCTTTGTCACCTTGGGGTGAAAAACAGATTCTAAAAAGTGACACCAAAAGAATAATAAAAAATAGAAAAATTGGACTGTATCCTTTTTTAAATTGTGCTGCTAAAATCTCATATAAGAAGTAAAAAGGCAATCCACAGAATGAAACAGAATATTTTAAAATCACGTATGTGATTTTAAAGTTTTTATTCAGAGTATAGAACTCTTATATACAACTTAAAAATAAAAAAGTTCCATTAAAACCCTTATATAAAACAATTTAAAAAGTTTCCAATAATAAAACTTAATAAAAAGACAAATAGCCCTATTTTAAAAGTTGACAAAGTATTTTTTAATAGGCATTTGTCCAAAGAAAATACAACAAATGCCCAATAAGCACATTAAAAAGATGCTTAATGCCAGTGATCACTAGGGAAATGCAAGTCAAATCCACAATGAGCTGTACTTCACACCTATTAGAATGGCTATTGTCCAAGAGAAATAATAACAAATACTGGTGAGGATGTGGAGAAAACGGGAAGCCAGAGACATTGCTGGTGGGAATGTAAAATGGTGCGCCCACGTTGGAAGACAGTTTGGAAGTTCCTCAAAATGTTAAACATAGAGTCCATATGACCCAGAAAGTCCACTTCTAGGTATATATCCAAGAGAAATAAAAAATAAAAGTATGCAGAAAAACTTGTACATTGATGTTCATAGAAGCCTTGTTTCTAATAGCTGAAAAGTGGGAACAATCTAAATATTTGTCAACCAATGAAAGAACAAATGCAACACGGTATATATATAAGGGAATATTATTTGACTACAAAACATGAATTAAATTGACACATAGTACAACATTGATGGCCTTTGAAAACATTATGTTTAGTAAAGAAGCCAGATGCAAAAGTCCACATATTATATGATTCAATTTATATGACATTCCAGAATAGGTAAATCTATAGAGACACAGCAGAAGGCTGACTGCGAAGGGCTACAGGGTGGGGTAAGGGTGCACAGGGTGTGAGTACTAATGGGGACAAGGTGTCTTTCTGGAGCAATAAAAATATGCTAAATTTAGAATGTGTTGATGGTGTGTGTTGATGTTTGCCCAGCTCTGTGACTATATTAAAAACCACTGAAGGCCAGGTGCGGTGGCTCATGCCTGTAATCCCAGCACTTTGGGAGGCCGAGGCGGGTAGATAACGAGGTCAGAAGATCAAGACTAGCCTGGCCAACATGGTGAAACCTTGTCTCTACTATAAATACAAAAATGAGTCAGGTGTGGTGGCACGCGTCTGTAGTCCCAGCTACTCGGGTGGCTGAGGCAGGAGAATCACTTGAACCCAGGAGGCGGAGGTTGCAGTGAGCTGAGATTGCGCCACTGCACTCCAGCCTGGGTGACCGAACAAGACTCTGTCTCAAAATAAAACAAACAAAAACAAAAAAAAAACACGAAAAAACAAACAAAAAACCAAAACACTGAAGTGTACACTTCAAATAGGTGAATTTTGTGGCATATGCATACCATATAGTATGTGAACCTCAATAAAACATTAACAAAAAAAAGTACAAAGAATGAGTGTGTTGGGTTCTGAACATACTTATTTAGTGGTCCTAGCCCTTTGGTATTGGCCCAAGCAATTTAAATAATAAACTAGTTGCCCACAATTGAAAAACAGGAGCTTTTGCATTAAAAACCTAGATTCTTGACTTATCCTGGAAAATCAGAGCCACTGATTCCTACATGTCAACAATCTGTGAGAGCTGGGCAGCCTCTTCATCTGTTGCCGAGTTTGCCACAGACCCCACCACCCGCTTTTGTATCTCAACCTAAAATTGAAAGTCAGCCACCATTTATAATCACACAGGCATTCTCGTTTTCCCCATAACATTGGTAAGGATAGGTTAAATATGGGATCTTGTCTGCCTTCCAGGGTCATGGGAAGAATGGCTGTCTGGCTCTTTTAAATTTGAACTTTATGTTTCCTCCTTCCTTTAGTAGCCACCAACATTTAGCATTATTGGCACCTTCCTGGGCACTTCACGCTCTCGCTAGACAAAGGATTTCCCCCCATATATTCTTGCTAAGCTCCTGTCATTCCTTATGAATTGCTTCTCCACTTCAACTTGATGAGGACACATTTTGTGGATACAGATGAACTCAAGCATCCTCAAACAGTGTGATGTTCCCTGGGTAGTTAATAAATATTCAGTCCAAGCTGTAACATTGGGAGGAGGGAGGCTGGAAACTGCCACGTGCATGACTAATCCTAAACACCAACTTGAACAAAAGCAGTGGGGTGGGGTGGAGTCTACAATGACAGTAAATCGCTAGGCAATGAGAGACAAGCACTTGAAACATCTTTCCTAAATTTCCATCATTCAGAGATCACCTTCCCAATACTGCCATCTCTATAGTCCTCATTTAAAATCTGACATATGCTAATGCCACCTGCCTTTCTGCTATCCAATTACGCCTCCTCTCTGTTCCAGTGCTACTGAATGCCATGCCTCTGTAAAATAAAGAAAAAGTAAAACATGTCTTCTTTCAAACAATTCACCTTTTTATTGGCATACATTAAATTTTGAAAAATAAATGAAAAGGGCACTCACATTACCAGCATAATTTGGAAACCAGGAATGCAATCAAGAAGAGAAGGAACCTATAAAAACAAATAGGACCAAAGCAAAGCCACAATCCTTGATTCTAGATGGATCCCACTGTCAGCCTGGGGCTCAACTCTCCCTCTAGTACGGGGAAAACTAGCAAATGTCATCAAAAAGAAGCGATCACCAAACTGAATATTTCCTCTTGAGGCATCAGGAAACTCTTAGGAAAAAGGATAGGCAGATCATTTTTTTTTCTCTGTGATTCTGCATGATTTTAACCCTTTCTTTTAGTGCCTGAATTGATTATAACAACACCTGGTACATTTACACCCTGTACTGAGCAATACATTTTAGGGAATACATGAGACCCAGCAGGGCAGAGAGAGATGGGTACATGGAAGAGGGTGATCTCCACTCTTATTTTTTGAGACAGAGTTTCACTCCTGTTGGCCAGGCTGGAATGCAGTGGTGTGATTTTGGCCCACTGCATCCTCCGCCTCCCAAGTTGAAGTGATTCTCCTGCCTCAGCATCCCAAGTATCTGGGAGTACGGGTACCTGTCACTGCACCCAAGTAATTTTTGTATTTTTAGTAGAGACGGGGTTTTACCACATTGGCCAGGCTGGTCTAGAACTCCTGACCTCAGGTGATCCACTCGCCTCGGCCTCCCAAAGTGCTGGGATTACAGGCATAAGCCACCATGCCCAGTCGATGATCTCCACTCTCTCTGCATAATCACATGCTCAAAAACCCCTGAGAAAGAACAGCCAATCAGCAGCTTGACTTGGTGAATAGAACTGGAATCCAGTATTTTAATGTCTAGGGAACATTTGCCTTCTACAGAATATCCGTTTCATCTGCCAGTGGAGCTCTCTGTGCACATCTGCACACAGGTGGGTACACACACACACACACACGACCTTTCTCAGGGGACTGTGAGCTTCAGAACTAAACAGATAGCAAATTCCATCACTTAGTTGCAGAACTTCAGTTTCCCCATATGTATAACTTTTCAAGGCAAAGAAAGCCATTACATGGTGGAGCCAGTATTTGGACTTACGTAGTCTGACTCCAAAGTCTCTCATCATATTCACTATCCTAACCTAAATGTACAAATGCATGGTCTATTTTACCACTGGTCATTTCTTAGGACTGTGCAATTCTTGCCATGTAAAATGCACTCATCCATATGACACCAT
Source organism: Mandrillus leucophaeus (assembly GCF_000951045.1). Classification (NCBI taxonomy): domain Eukaryota; kingdom Metazoa; phylum Chordata; class Mammalia; order Primates; family Cercopithecidae; genus Mandrillus; species Mandrillus leucophaeus. Next base: position 1,270,676 of record NW_012106575.1, read on the forward strand.
TGTTTCTGTATTACGAAACAAAATATTCTTCCTAATGGAGCGCCCATCCACAGACCCTTTGTAGATAGCTAAGAGAAGGTAGAAGAAACATATAAAAGGAGATAATATCCACCATGGAGGAAGCTTATCATTAATATGTATGCGATGTCCATCTTACTGCCTCGTACCGCACAAAAGAAAGTCTACTGTCTGGTAGTTATTATTCTTTCAATTTTCCTAAATTGAAATATTGCAGAGACGTTAAAGGAGGGACAGAAAGAAAAGAAGTTGGAGAGACGCACGTGAAATTTTAACTGACTCAGTCGTCCTACCCTGACATTGGAGCATGTGTCTAAAGTCTCCAAATCTCCAATTTCACACACATGAAAGTCTGAAACTGTTAAGTTTTATATTTACAACTATACGATTAAATAATAGGATGCTTAGGAAGGCATACAGCCCAGAGTAGACACCCAGCAAATATTACTTAACATCTCTGTCTTCTGTGAAGCCAGTTCCAAATACAAAACTCCAGTTCACAAAACAAATGCATCTTCTCAAGTCCTTTCCCAAATTCTTTCAAAAGGGTTCCTTCGTGTAAAAGATGCTAATCTTGTTTTAAAAAGTGAGGTTAGTGCATTTAAAATGCATCTCCTTCTTCATTTATAAACGCAGACTCTGCTTTCTGGGCAACTTTCCAATCAAATATAATAGTACAAATCAGTTAGAAATTAAACTGTAGAAAAAGCAGAAGGTACTAGAGTTGCCCCGTGTCACAACAGCTAAGACTAAGACAGAGAGCTACTGATGAAAAGCAGCTTCTATCATCTGACAAAAATGACTGGGTCACTCCCAGCGCATAAATGGTCTCCTCTCCCAACCCTACCAGGAACTCAGGCAGGGGTCACCCTGCTGTTCTTTTTAGAAAGGACTCTGTATAATATGTATAACACAAAGGTTTTTATTTTTCCTTTTTTTTGTGAGACAAAGGGTCTCACTAGGACACACAGCCTGGAGTGCAGTAGTACAATCTCAGCTCACTGCAACCTCCGCCTCCCAAGTTCAAGTCATTCTCATGCCTCAGCCTCCTAAGTAGCTGGGACTACAGGCATGCACCACTACACCAGCTAATTTTTTAAAAATATATATTTTTAGTAGAGGTGGGGTTTCCCATGTTGGCCAGGCTGGACATGAACTCCTGGCTTTAAGTGATCTGCCCTCCTCGGCCTCCCAAAGCGCTAGGATTACAGGCATGAGCTGCCACGCCAGACCAGGTTTTTCAATTATGAATGTATTTATTGTATAATATATAGTGTGCCAATTCTTAGACAAAGAAATCTGAGAATAATCATAGCACTTAATATTTCACACAGGCTATCCTGCCCAGCTCACAATTATGCTTGTCCACATCTTGCAAGTACCAAAACCAAGTTCAGAGAGGTTGTGTAACTTCCCAAGGTGTAGTCCAGCATGGGGACCCATGCACTGTGACTCCAAAGTCTCTCATCTTACCCACTATACTAACCTAAATGTGCAAATTCATGGTCTACTTTTGCCACAGGTCATTCCTTAGAACTGTATAATTCTTGGTATGTCAAACGCACTTGCCAATATAACATAGCTGTCCCTGTATTATGAAAAAAAAATATTCTCCCTAATTCTCAAACACCCATCCCAACACCCTCCAGGGACAGCTAAGAGAAAGTTGAGGAAATGTACCACCATCAATATGTACCCTCCTCCCATTTTCTAGAAAGATTCCTAGTATGCATGTAAATATCCTCCGAATGCAGGGATGAAGAGGCCTCCAGCTAGGCACCATAAAGCCAATTTAGCTTCTTAAGCTGAGAACTGCTTTGTGAAATAATCCTGTAGAACTCTCACTAAATGAGTTACAAACTAGTCGCATGGGGCTTTCATTGAATTCACTCCTGAAAGCTGTAAAGGACAATTGTCTCTGAACCAGGTACATCAAATACAGACCTGCTACTGTGTAAAAGCATGGAATTCTATACCACCTACACACACAAAGAAAATTAGCTTTTGATTGAAAGGAAGCACTATTGAAAAACCCCAGGGAGGTGGGGGCGAAACAACAAAAATGAGTGGCACCTACAGGCAAATCCAATGGTTGAGGCCATTTGGCTAAGGACTTTCTTAGTCTGAAAGGGGGAGAAAAGTACAATTTCTGAGGATCATGAAAGATAATCGAACGGAATCAAAGAAAAGTAGTAGCTCTTGAAATTCTAAACAAGGAGAATTTAAATATGCCATGTGAACATAAAAGTTCCCCACACTCCATTCTGAGTATTTAATGCTGGAAAAATGGTGATGCATGCAAAACACTATCATTCCTCTCTCAGTTGTCACTATTTCAGTTATCTTTTCCCTTTCCTTTATCTTTTTGACCGTAAGATCCCCAACCAAGCCTTAGAGCTACTTCTTGACCTTTCAGAAGAGGAGTAACTCAAAATTGTGGTCATTATTGATTCTTTTCTTCAAGCCCACGATGTAGCTACAGGTGGAGTTGAAACTGCCTTTGTAAAAATTATAACTGAGAAAATCGAAACAGTGAAAGAGAGATATGACCTAACTGACTCCATCTTGCTGCTAACCTCCAAGCTCTCCTTGTTCATTTCTGGGCACAGGCTGAACTAACTTTGGAAGGAATCTAGTTGACAGTTCAATGTTGAAACAAAGATGAGAACAGCCCTTTCCCAAAACAAGCCCCCTTTATGCCTGGGAACTAGACTGCCTTTGCAAGACTAACAAACTAGCCACATGATTAGAAATTATGGTTTAGGAGTCATGCAGCTAGGAGCTGCAAGATTTCAAACCTCCCCAGATTGCTCCTGGGATAACATCACTATTGTAAAACCGAAGATGAGTGGTCGAGATATTTTGCAGACTCTGCACTTGATGGATCAGCAGGCACCACCCACATCAATCAACTGGCTCATCTGGTCTTGTGGACCTCACCCAGGAGCTGACTCGTCTCCAACCTGACCAGTCAGCACTCCTACTTTCTGACCCCCTAACCAGCAAATAATCCTTTAAAAACCCCAATTCCTGGGTTTTCAGGAAGACTAATTTGAGTAATAACACTCTGGTCTCCCATACAGCTGGCTCTGGGTGAATTAAACATACTTTCTGTTGCAATTCCCCTGTCTTGATAAATCAGCTCTGTCTAGGCAGCAGGCAAGGAGAGCCCATCAGGTGGTTACAGAGTTCTGTTATTTTTGCCAAATAGTTTCAAAATAGTTTCTTTTCTGGCAGTGGTATTCTAACTGGGTGCCATGGTTCTACTAAAGTGGGTACAGCCAATATTTAGGGTTTTTTTTTTTTAATGTAGATGGAATGTTAAAATTAGAAAAGCACCATTTCACTATCAGTGTAATAACCCATTCTGAAAACGTTCCTCAATGATGAAAGAATGATGGAATAAAGGATAGTTAGGTAGTATCAAAGTATAGACCCATAGGTTATTTCCTACGTACAAGACTACTTTATCCTGGGGAAATCTGTCAGTTACCCAGTGACCAACTTTACTGCCACACATCATGGGAGAAACTGCCATCAAATGCCCCCAGCTAAGGAGGCAGTGAGACTGCTGTCAGCACGGCCCGGGGAGCACTCTCTACAAAATGTTGAAGTTGAATTAAACGATGAGGAAATCATCAAGTAAGTCCTGATTTTCAGATGTTCTACAAGAAAATAGTCCAAGACTAATTTTTTAAGTCAACATCACAGAAGACCAAAAAATGCAGGGAGGAAGGTGCATTTCTCATTTTTTGCTTTTCAGACTCCACTCTGTTGCCCAGACTGGAGGGCAGTGGCATGATCTCGGCTCACTGCAACCTCCGCCTCCTAGATTCAAGTGACTCTCCAGCTTCGGCCTCCCGAGTAGCTGAGATTAAGGCTGTGCACCAATACACCTGGCTAATTTTTGTATTTTTAGTGGACGAGAGGTTTCGTCATGTTGGCCAGGCTGGCCTCGAACTCCTGACCTCAGGCGATCCACCTGCCTTGGCCT
>NW_012106575.1:1275707-1278196 GCF_000951045.1 Mandrillus leucophaeus
GCACCTGTAATCCCAGCTACTCAGGAGACGGAGGCAGGATAATTGCTGGAACCTGGGAGGTGATGTTTGCAGTGAGCTGGGATGGCACCAACGCACTGTAACCTGGGCAACAGAGTGAGACTCTGTCTCAAAAAAAAAAAAAAAAAAAAAAAAAAGCCAAACTCAGAAAAATACTGTATTCTCTCATTTGTATGTGAAATCTTAAAGAAATGAACCCATAAATGCAGAGAACAGAATGGGGGTTACCAGTGCAGAGAAAGGGGAGGTGGAGAGACATTAGTCAAAGGATACAAAAATTCAGTTAGGGAAGAGGAATAAATTCAAGAGACCTTTTGTACATCATGCAGACTACAGTTAATAATAAGGTACTGTATACTAGGAAATTGCTAAAGGAATAGATTTTAAGTGTTCTCAACACACACACACACACAGACACACACAATAATAGGGGAAGTAATGCATGTATTAATTTAACCCATTTAAACCCAATTTAAGCATTCCATCATATATATATATAATATATATACACATATACAGATATATTTCAAAACTTCACATTTTACATAATATACAATTTTTAGTGTCAACTTTTTAATGTTAAAGACTCAATTGAAGAAACCTTTTCCCTTTCTCCTATAATCAGTTCATATGGTAATAGTGCAGTTAACACAAAACCCTGTTTCTTAGGATGGGTGAGCAACTGAGATCTGGCCAGGACTTATCATGAACCACTGAAGAGAAGGTTTTCTTTGCCATCAGGCTCCTGAGCTGGGATGATGTAAGCGTATCCCTGCTGGAAGCCATCTTGCCACTGTAAGGGAACAGCCTGAAAATACACGGCATACAGAAGAGTATGTAATCTGGGAAGAAGTATTCCTGGCAGCATCATCTGATCATCTTGATTCAACTTTGCCCCAGACCAGCTCTATATACATAGATGTTTCAGGCACATGAGAAAATGTTTTTTTGTTTTTTTGTTTTTTTCCTTAAACCCCTTCAAGTTGGGCATATGTCACCTGCCACTGAAAAGATCTCTGATTAAGAGAAGAAAAGAAAGTCACAAATGGGTGATGCACAAAATTAAGACCCACTGGAGATGGATTACTACTGGGTCCATTTATGCTGCTGGTTTTGCTCATTTTGTAGGCATCTTAGGAAAGACTGTTTCTTCTGTCGTCTATGCACAATACGGAATACTCTGAGGTTGCAAGATGGGTAGTTCAAAGAAATTGTTGGCTTTGACATCTATCTATCTGAGCAAATTGGGATTTTCTCGATACTCTGTAGTCTGAATGTATAAACAACTGCTTACGGCTGCCATCCAGACCTCTTGATTCTAAATGTCTGAATTAATCATAACAAACATTACTGCTGATGATGGATTTATAAGTAAATGGGATGCATTTCAAATTAACCATAACTTTACTATTAAATTAAATACAGCTAGTACCTGTTTTACACATTGCAGTATATATTAATTCACTTATTGGGGAACATGTATTCTACTGTTTTAAAAGTTTAAAACTGTTGTTTAAAGGTATCTGGACACACGTTAATTAAAATACAGAAATAATTGTGTATGATCTCTACTACATGATACTTCTACAATACTCGTGCATACCTATTTTACAGAATTACCTTAAAATTATTCATTTTAATGCACAGACCCTTACATAAATTGTCAGAGCAGGAGAGAAAGAAAAAAAAACGAAATTAGTTTTGCTGTGATGACCAGCAAGGGTACACCTGTTTTTGCCCCCTTTGAACTGCAGTGAACACGTGCATGATTACAGTTATCATTCCGAGCATTCACCATTGCTTACTGCATTATTCTTAAACAGAAAGAGTCTGTGTCTTTGATCTAACCAGCAACACAGCACTATCACAAGACTGGAAGAGCCCCATGCAGCCCACTGCAGGGAATTAAACAGATCTCAAAGTCACAGAGGCAAGGACCTTGCAAAACGTCAAGATGAAAAATGGCACTTGAAACATGTTTTTTGAATGTGACATGGGGGATCTACGGTTCTATTCAGAAGGGACTGAGAATACAAGTCAACCTTAGAATTAAAATTGAAAACAGAGTCAAAGTAAAAGGCAAGAAGAGATCACTCCAAAGTTTTTGAGACTATAACAGCACCTCCTCACACCATACATGTGTGCAATGACAATGCGTCACGGCAGCCCCGCAAATGTACCTCTTCTTTCACACATATATGATGATAAAGGTGTCCTCTAAGACAGGAAAGATGATAGTTATCTATTAAGGAATCGTTTTGGAAAAATAGCCTGGAGGACATTAGGATTCCTGGCACTGCCTTGGAATAACTTTTTTCTTTGCATGAGGCTGCCAGAGATTAAAATGCTAACCATTGTGTATTATCAAAGTGCACAGAGACACCAAGCTCTCTGTGTCTCAGAGAAGAAGTGATGCCTACAAAGTCCTGACCAGGTGTCTCTCTGCCTGGGAATCTGCTTGCGTGCAGTTT
>NW_012106575.1:1280701-1282445 GCF_000951045.1 Mandrillus leucophaeus
AAAACTGCCTTGTTTTTTTTTTTTTTTTTTCTGTTTTTTTCCGAGACAGAGTCTTGCTCTGCACCCAGGCTGGAGTACAGTGGCACAATCTCAGCTCACTGCAACCTCCGCCTCCCAGGCTCAAGCAATTCTCCTGCCTCAGCCTCCTGAGTAGCTGGGATTATAGGCTTGTGCCACCACGCCTAGCTAATTTTTCTATTTTTAGTAGAGATGGGGTTTCACCATGTTGGCCAGGCTGGTCTCGAACTCCCGACCTCAGATGATCCGCACACCTCGGCCTCCCAAAGTATCGGGATTACAGGCGTGAGCCACTGTGCCCGGCCAAAACTGCCTTGTTTTTAAGAGAAGCATGTTGACGCCTTCAGGCATGAGTTGTTCATGGTGTCTGCAACGTTCAAATAGTCCAACATATATGGGAAGACAGGGAGTAGAAAGAGAAAGTAAATGTCACAAAATGTTAATCGTTGGTGAAACTAGGCAAAAGTTATATGGGTTTTCACTGTGTGTTTTAATGTTTCTACAAGTTTATACGTAAAAAGAGGGTTGAGGAGAGTTCTTTCTTCGAAAAATCACCTCTCCGTTTTTTACACTAAAAACCTGTACCCTAGTAGATTTTTACTCTCTTTTACTTGTCTGTCATGGCTCTGGCTTCTTCTAACATTAGGATGCATTAAAGAAAGCCAAGCACACAACTGGGAGCGGTGGCTCACGCCTGTAATCCCAGCAATTGCGGAGGCTGAGGCGGGTGGATCACTTGAGGTCAGGAGTTCAAGACCAGCCTGGCCAACAAGGTGAAAACCTGTCTCCACTAAAAATACAAAAATTAGCCAGGCATGGTGGTGCGCACCTGTAATCCCAGCTACTCAGGAGACGGAGGCAGGATAATTGCTGGAACCTGGGAGGTGATGTTTGCAGTGAGCTGGGATGGCACCAACGCACTGTAACCTGGGCAACAGAGTGAGACTCTGTCTCAAAAAAAAAAAAAAAAAAAAAAAAAAGCCAAACTCAGAAAAATACTGTATTCTCTCATTTGTATGTGAAATCTTAAAGAAATGAACCCATAAATGCAGAGAACAGAATGGGGGTTACCAGTGCAGAGAAAGGGGAGGTGGAGAGACATTAGTCAAAGGATACAAAAATTCAGTTAGGGAAGAGGAATAAATTCAAGAGACCTTTTGTACATCATGCAGACTACAGTTAATAATAAGGTACTGTATACTAGGAAATTGCTAAAGGAATAGATTTTAAGTGTTCTCAACACACACACACACACAGACACACACAATAATAGGGGAAGTAATGCATGTATTAATTTAACCCATTTAAACCCAATTTAAGCATTCCATCATATATATATATAATATATATACACATATACAGATATATTTCAAAACTTCACATTTTACATAATATACAATTTTTAGTGTCAACTTTTTAATGTTAAAGACTCAATTGAAGAAACCTTTTCCCTTTCTCCTATAATCAGTTCATATGGTAATAGTGCAGTTAACACAAAACCCTGTTTCTTAGGATGGGTGAGCAACTGAGATCTGGCCAGGACTTATCATGAACCACTGAAGAGAAGGTTTTCTTTGCCATCAGGCTCCTGAGCTGGGATGATGTAAGCGTATCCCTGCTGGAAGCCATCTTGCCACTGTAAGGGAACAGCCTGAAAATACACGGCATACAGCAGAGTGTGTAATCTGGGAAGAAGTATTCCTGGCAACATCATCTGATCATCTTG
>NW_012106575.1:1286435-1290148 GCF_000951045.1 Mandrillus leucophaeus
TTGAAACATGTTTTTTGAATGTGACATGGGGGATCTACGGTTCTATTCAGAAGGGACTGAGAATACAAGTCAACCTTAGAATTAAAATTGAAAACAGAGTCAAAGTAAAAGGCAAGAAGAGATCACTCCAAAGTTTTTGAGACTATAACAGCACCTCCTCACACCATACATGTGTGCAATGACAATGCGTCACGGCAGCCCCGCAAATGTACCTCTTCTTTCACACATATATGATGATCAAGGTGTCCTCTTCTCTAAGACAGGAAAGATGATAGTTATCTATTAAGGAATCGTTTTGGAAAAATAGCCTGGAGGACATTAGGATTCCTGGCACTGCCTTGGAATAACTTTTTTCTTTGCATGAGGCTGCCAGAGATTAAAATGCTAACCATTGTGTATTATCAAAGTGCACAGAGACACCAAGCTCTCTGTGTCTCAGAGAAGAAGTGATGCCTACAAAGTCCTGACCAGGTGTCTCTCTGCCTGGGAATCTGCTTGCCTGCAGTTTTGGTTGAACATTCTTATGCCTGATTCCCCTTTATCTTAAGTAAGGCAAAGGGAAGTTGTCACTGGTTTTCAACACCAGTGAAGTCCCTAATCTCTGCTCCAGGAAGACAGAACATGACCAGACATCCTGATTTTTTGTTAAAACAATAGCTCGGCATGAGACATCGGCTGGAGGCTGCTGGCAAAACCATCTAACTTAATCCAAATCCTTCAGTGATCGGTGCCAGGCTGGCCCTGCCTTGGTGGGTGGCAATTCCCATGTTCTAGCTGAGGGTGGAAGGACTGGGGGTAGCTAGAGGTCATTCAGGGGTTCTGTATTTTAAAAGAAAACACAGGCCAGGCATGGTGGTTCCCATCTGTAATCCCAGAATTTTGGGAGGCCAAGGCAGGTGGATCATTTGAGGTCAGGAGTTTGAGACCAGCCTGGTCAACATGGCAAAACCCCATCTCCGCTAATAATACAAAAAATTACCTGGGTGTAGTGGGGCAGGCCTGTAATCCCAGCAACTGGGGAGGCTAAGGAAAAGAGAATTGCTGGAACCCAGGAGGCAGAGGTTGCAGTGTACTGAGATTGCGCCACTGCACTCTAGGCTGGGTGACAGAGTAAGACCATGTCTTAAAATAAAAAAATAGGAAAATAAAACACAGCTTTTCTGCTGCTCTCTGCTCTTCCAGTTCCTAACTCACTGAGCTCCAAATAATGAAAGTGTGGTTTGATCACACTCAAGAGTACTAACTTTTGATGAGCCCTAAAACTTCATCTACAAGACTTCCCTTTGGTTTACTGAGAAAATAGATGTAATTAAACCAGGTACAATGCTTACCACACAATAGGAACCCAAAATACATTAGGAGACTCTGACTTCGCTACGTTTCTTTCTGAATGGTATTTCAATATTTGCAGTTGACTTTATTTTTGTTAAAAGAATCTTCTACTCTGGAATCCTACATTTCTGAGTTTCTTTTTTTTTAATGTTGTTGTTGTTGTTGTTGTTATTGTTTATTTGTCTTTCAGCTTTCTCATCTACCAAACTGGAACGATGAGGATACAATCGTCTTTCTTTACAAACCAGTGCAGCCAAACTGATTAGCCTTTAACATTTTCCAATCCTATTATTTGTAGATTTCCCTACTTTTCAATGAGTAAATAAAACAAGCTGGGAATGAAACATTTATTTTGGCATCACACCAACCTAATTAAACTGCAGTTTCATTAGGCTGCAGCAGGCTGCTGAAAAATAATGTAATTGACCTATTAAAAGTTACTACTTCAGTTCAGTTTTCTGAGCCACAAGAAATTGCACTGTGATTTAAAATACCTAGTTACCTTGACAAAACCAGCCAGAGAGCAAAGAACTAAGAGTTACTGAGAATGGAGAGAATCCAATTAAAAAGGAGACAGGTAACAAGATGCTCTCCCCAATCCCAATTACTTGGAGGAAAGCAATAAAATGTAAAATGGAAGCTAATAAAGTTCTAGTTATTTCCTCCATTGACTAAGCACTGTTCATACACGGGGCTAGCATGAGATGCTCCCCTAAAACTTAACATTGCAGTTGTGTAAGGAGCAGACATTTGTTGATTGGCTGGTATCATTCTTCTTGTTTGGCATCAGCAGGCCCATTGCTCTGCATGCAACCCACCCATTTCCCACTCTCAGACCAGGTGTCTCAGGCAAAGGTAGTTCCCAGTCCTGAAGTTGCACATGTGTTCCAAGCTGGTAATCAGTGCCATGTGACCCAGACCACAGTGATTTATTTATTCTAGGACCCATGAGAACTACTCTTGGGACTTCTGCTGAAGCAACCAAGAAATGAGATCTCTATCTTCCAGCTGGTTTTCTGAGTGGAGAATGCTGGCTCTGATACTATTCATCCTCTTCCTTGTGGGGAGAATTTACCTGAGAATGGAGTGAACACTAAAGAGAAGGGTGAGAGGGAGAGACACCTAGCAAGAGACAAGAGAGGAGAGGAGAGAAGAGTGAAGAAGAGGGAGGTCCAGAATTAATAGATTCAAGGAAAGGAGAAAAGAGGAGAGGAGGGGAGAAAAATTGCAAATAATATTAATAACAATTGAACTGTACCTTAGAAAAACAGCTGGAACTGTAGCTCAGTTCAGTTTCTGTTGAAATGAACTCTAACAGTTCACAAAGGGGTGGGGAGGGGAGGGGAAGCCAGGAATGGGGAGGGAAGGGAAAGAGAAAGGAAGAAAAGGAAGGGGAGGAAAGAAGAGAAAGAAAGGAAGGAGCGGACAGGAAAGGAAGAATATGAGAAATGAAGAAGTGAGAAGAGAGAAATGGTGGAAGGAAAGAGAAAAGAGAGAAAAAAAGACTAAATCCTGATTTTATTTGACCTCTTGGATTGATGATGTCATCATTTAAGTGTTTTAAATGAATTTAACCTTTGATTGGGGAGGTCCAGAATTAATAGATTCAAAGATGTTTTATGCACCTGACTCCATATGCAGTGTTAGGGCCTTTGAGGTCCAAGGGCATCTAAAAATTGAAAAAAAAAATTATTGGTGCTAACATTTCAAGGAGTAAAGACAAAATTAATAACTGTTTAATTATATTTCTCCAAAATGCAACATTATGTCAGCATCATTAATTGTTACATTTAGTGTTCATAAACATTTTATTATGTTGGAAAATAAGTTGTACATTATTTTTCTCTCATCAGAATTTTGAAGTTTAGGCAATGATTACTGAGAAATAGTAGCTAATCATAAATTCAATGAGCTATTAAGAGTTCATTCACTTCAATAGCAAAATGATAAAAATTCTTTGGAAATTTCTACTATCACAAAATTGTGTTTTATATCTAAAAGGGGTACATTTTAATATGACTTATATCAGCTTTCTCAGCCTCGATGCTACTGCCATTTTAAACCAAATAATTCTTTGGTGGGCAGGGAGCTGGTCTGTGTCTTGTTGGATGTGTAGCAGCCCAGCACCCCTGGCCTTTCCCACTAGATGCTGGTAGCATCCCTTCAATTGCAACAACCAAAGATTACCTATATCCTTCGGGGAGCAAAAATGCCCTGATTTGATCATGGTTGGTTTATATGAATGCCTAGGGCGAAAGAAAACCTTGACATGTCTCTGATTGTGTTGGACATGTAATCTCAGGGGCATCCTTGAGGGACGTAACACCAAAGCTAAGAATCTGGGACACACATCCAATTTTCACAAAGTTTGAGAGTCCCCA
>NW_012106575.1:1290198-1292384 GCF_000951045.1 Mandrillus leucophaeus
TATTCATCCTCTTCCTTGTGGGGAGAATTTACCTGAGAATGGAGTGAACACTAAAGAGAAGGGTGAGAGGGAGAGACACCTAGCAAGAGACAAGAGAGGAGAGGAGAGAAGAGTGAAGAAGAGAGAGGTCCAGAATTAATAGATTCAAGGAAAGGAGAAAAGAGGAGAGGAAGGGAGAAAAATTGCAAATAATATTAATAACAATTGAACTGTACCTTAGAAAACCAGCTGGAACTGTAGCTCAGTTCAGTTTCTGTTGAAATGAACTCTAACAGTTCACAAAGGGGTGGGGAAGGGAGGGGAAGCCAGGAATGGGGAGGGAAGGGAAAGAGAAAGGAAGAAAAGGAAGGGGAGGAAAGAAGAGAAAGAAAGGAAGGAGCGGACAGGAAAGGAAGAATATGAGAAATGAAGAAGTGAGAAGAGAGAAATGGTGGAAGGAAAGAGAAAAGAGAGAAAAAAAGACTAAATCCTGATTTTATTTGACCTCTTGGATTGATGATGTCATCATTTAAGTGTTTTAAATGAATTTAACCTTTGATTGGGGAGGTCCAGAATTAATAGATTCAAAGATGTTTTATGCACCTGACTCCATATGCAGTGTTAGGGCCTTTGAGGTCCAAGGGCATCTAAAAATTGAAAAAAAAAATTATTGGTGCTAACATTTCAAGGAGTAAAGACAAAATTAATAACTGTTTAATTATATTTCTCCAAAATGCAACATTATGTCAGCATCATTAATTGTTACATTTAGTGTTCATAAACATTTTATTATGTTGGAAAATAAGTTGTACATTATTTTTCTCTCATCAGAATTTTGAAGTTTAGGCAATGATTACTGAGAAATAGTAGCTAATCATAAATTCAATGAGCTATTAAGAGTTCATTCACTTCAATAGCAAAGTGATAAAAATTCTTTGGAAATTTCTACTATCACAAAATTGTGTTTTATATCTAAAAGGGGTACATTTTAATATGGCTTATATCAGCTTTCTCAGCCTCGATGCTACTGCCATTTTAAACCAAATAATTCTTTGGTGGGCAGGGAGCTGGTCTGTGTCTTGTTGGATGTGTAGCAGCCCAGCACCCCTGGCCTTTCCCACTAGATGCTGGTAGCATCCCTTCAATTGCAACAACCAAAGATTACCTATATCCTTCGGGGAGCAAAAATGCCCTGATTTGATCATGGTTGGTTTATATGAATGCCTAGGGCGAAAGAAAACCTTGACATGTCTCTGATTGTGTTGGACATGTAATCTCAGGGGCATCCTTGAGGGACGTAACACCAAAGCTAAGAATCTGGGACACACATCCAATTTTCACAAAGTTTGAGAGTCCCCAGTAAAACCTGCCTCTAGTTCCAGATGACCTCCATAAACACAGCTGTGAGTCCGTCATTAAGGAGCTAAGCAGGACCCAAGAGGGAGGCCTCCTTAGCAGCTTGGGGATCAACAGATCACCTCTTTCTGAGAAGGTCATGTAGTATTTTCATAGAAAGGCAACGTGACTGAAATGAGATCCATCTCTGCCTACTGCCCAGGAAGGGGCCATCCCCAGTCAGCACTCACCTACGGTTTGCTTCACCTTAGCTAGACCATCAGAGCTCAGGGTAGAGGTCTGCATGGAAAAGAGTGAGGCTTGTTCCCCAAAACAACAGCCAACACAGCTGGGGGAAGGAACCCCATACCATCTGCCAAAAGCCAAGCTAACACAATAAAGGACCCTAAAAGACTCAAATAAATAACCACTGTTTCTAATGAAAAGGAAGGCAACATTTCCAATGTTGGGTTCGTGCTTCACAGGGATCATCAGAAAAGCAAAGAGACAGAACCCTGCACAGGAGATAAATTCTAAAGTCGCCAGACTTTGCAACTCACCAAAGGGGAAGCTTCCCCGGGTCCTTGGAAATCCTACTTGAGGAAGCTTCATTAGGGATGGGCATGGTGTAGGAACTCATTAGACTCTGGTTGGCCCACATGGACCTACCTGGCCCTTATAGTACGTAGGGATAACTCAACAGGCACAGCATAGAAAAAAGGAGAATGGAAAAGAAAATGAAGTGGGAGAAATATTTACAGCATTCTTCTAAAATCACATTGTTTTTCACATTTTTCATTCAAAGCAAAATATATTCTTCATCAATGCTTCAGAAGCTTGCCTTTGCAATTATGATTTTGGAAAAAAAAAAA
>NW_012106575.1:1294709-1296446 GCF_000951045.1 Mandrillus leucophaeus
GAAAATATTCTGTTTCTCCTTCACTCTCTGTTTCTCTTTCTCTGGGGTTCTCTCTTCCTCTCTATATTTTTCTCTCTTTCTTTCTTCCTATATCCCTCTGCTTCTCCCATGCTCCCACAAACACACACACACCACACCAGTATCCACAGCAGACATCCCCATTGGGCACAAGCTTTGGAGTTCAGGACGGAACGCTCATGCTGAGTAAAATGCAGAACACAGCTTCATTTTACTGTGGATTTTTATTTATTTCTCCCAAATACTCAGAGAAGCAGATCAATGTTCAATCAGCTACCCAGCCAAGGACATACGGACGAGAACACCGTCCATCCATAAGGTCATGAATCGTAACACATTTTTACCCACTGCGGTGTCCCAGGGACATTGCTTCGCTAACTTTCCACTATCCCGCTCTCAACCTCTTACACGATAATCCATGTTAGGCCAGGATTTTTATGCCCCTGAGAAAAGTGTTTTGTGATGACTTGCGAAAGTTTTCTTACATTCCTCTATCCCTATGTAAGACATAAGGTAATGATATGTAAAGTGCTATTTGATGTCTAGTACTAGTTAGAATGCAGGTAACTGGTCATTTAACTTGTCTGTTTCCAAGTTTGAACTGCAAGATGCTCGAAGACTAAGTTATTATCTTATTTTTTGTTATAACACAGAAAAGTAATTTTAGAAATGGCTCTTCAATGAAATAAGCGCTGTTGGGTGGCATTCTTCATCACAAAACCTGTGCTTTCCTAACTGGATGACCTTGTCCAAGTGACTGAAGCTCTCTGAATCCCAGCCTTCTCATTTGTACTACATTGCAGTAAAAAATTATTGCCTCTTTTGTTTAATAAAGAAAATATTCTTCCATATAGTTCCTCCTGCTTCACTATCTGGTTTATTATTTTCCTAAGCACATAGTAGGGATAAAGGAGGGAAAAGGAGGCCACGCGACTGGTTCTGGCCAATGGGATTTGGTGGAAGTAGGGTGTGTCACTTCCTTGCCAAAGCACTTGACTACCACTGTGAGACATCCAGGTGGACTTCCCCTGGGACCATGTGGAACTATTTATTGATATGGTGGGTTCCTAAGAGTAAAACTACTGGGAATGATGAGCCAATACATGCAGAAGAGCTTCTCTGGAGAGTGTCCCAGAACCTCAGTGAATTCTCACGAGCAAGAAATAAACCTTTGTTGCGTTATACCACTGAGATTTCAGAGCTATTTGTTACCACAGCACAACTTGGTGTTCCCTGACTGATACAAACTAGAGAGTTGGAAGGAAAATGAAAGAAGACAGCACATAAAAAGTTTTAAGCACTGGGATTGGTACTTACGTTCAGTAAGCTCTTACTGACAAATATTAAGGATTATTGCTCCAAAATCTAAATCTTTGCTTTCAGTTGAAATTCCACTGATACCACTTCGGATGAAAATATGCAGTGTTCCATTAGTATGATGTTAGGCAATGCTAAACGCTATTACAGACAGATGACAATGCTGGATGCTATTACCCTCCAGATGACTGTGGCTAGTCTAGTCATGGCAGGAAAGAGTGGGGAGTTTCTTGATCCATACAGTCATTCAGGGACCCAGGTAGAAGATGACAACTCAGTTTCTAACATGTAGCAATTTATGTCAAGTGCGTATTCATCAGAGGATGGGGAGGGGGGAAAAGAAGTTTGGAGCATCCCAGAGACAGCCTTTGGGGGCCAGTCCTGAAAGAGGCACTTCTCCCC
>NW_012106575.1:1296751-1298685 GCF_000951045.1 Mandrillus leucophaeus
AGTATTTTCAGAAAGCAATTTCCCAATAGCTGTGAAATCTTTGCCTTGGCTTAGCACCCTTCCCCAGGATTGTGGGAACTTCCTTTTATCTAGCATAAATCCCTAATGTTACAGTAAAAAATTATTGCCTCTTTTGTTTTAGTAGATAAAATATCGTTCCACATAGTTTGAGCTCACTCACCACCTCCCTCACCGTGCCAACAAAAATAGGAACAACCCCCCGTTAGCTGTTATTCCTCCCAGTTTGAGTTCTAAGAAGGTTCATAGGACTCAGTAAAAACATACGTAAGAACTAAAATAGAAGGGTGAGCCATACCATTTCAATGTCCTCAAGTTTTTAAGACCCTTAGGAGAATGAACAGTTCAGAGTACACCAGGTCTTTGAATAATATTTTGTTACAATATTGATAAGAAAAAAATTTGATTGCCAGCTGCACCCACTGTGTGGAGTTGGCATGTTCTCCCCATGTCTGCGTAGGTTTTCTCCGGGTACTCTGGTTTCCTCCCACAACCCAAAGATGTGCATGTTTGCGGAACTGGTGTGTCTACATCGTCTCAGCCTGACTGAGTGTGGGTGTGAGCACATCCTGACCAGGGTGGTCCCTGCCTTGTGCCCTGAGACGCTACGATAGGCTCCAGCCACTCGAAAGCCTGAACTGGGATAAGCGGGTTGCAAAATGAAAGAATGAATACTCATGACTGTCAAATAAAAACGGATAAAGTAGATGCTAATCATAAAAAATGCACAAAAATAAACAATGCGGTATGAAGGTGCCCAGTCAGTCTGCCATGCTAGTCATTGTTTTTGAACTGTGTGATGGGGGGAGGTGCTCCTGACAATTTTTGCTTTGCAAAAATAAAAAATTAGTTTTTGATGTAACATACCATGCCTACCACCACCATCACTCACTGACTCATCAAAAACTGGGTAAATTATCTTGCTTGTTTTTTATTAATCTTTATTTATGTTTATTTTTATTGAGATGGAGTCTCGCTCTGTCACCTAGGCTAGAGTGCAGCGGTGCAATCTTGGCTCACTGCAACCTCCACCTCCTGGGTTCAGCTGATTCTCCCTGCTTCTGCTGGGATTACAGGTATCTGCCACCACAACCAGCTAATTTTTGCACTTTTAGTAGACACAGGGTTTCACCATGTTGATCAGGCTGGTCTCAAATTCCTGACCTCAGGTGATCTGCCCACCTTGGCCTCCCAAAGTGCTGGGATTACAGTCATGAGCCACCGTGCCCAGCCCTTTATTAATCTTTTTAAAATGTATGCATGGTTCACATGTGTTTTCATGTTTAATTTTAGAAATGTTTTTGGTCTTTATTTAGAAGATCAGTGATGTTTTTATGACCAGAAATGTGCTGCAGAAACTTACCTCTCGTTTATATCAATGAGCTTATGATAAAATGTATTCTGTTACACGTCATTTTGCTTAAAGTCACAGTTTCCAACAATCTATTGACTGTGTTGAGAGGACTTAGTGTCCATTTAAATTTGAAGAAAATATAAATATACGAGGACCAAACAACATGCATATGTTTAATCAAGCACATCATTGCCTTTAGATGTTCGGATGTAATTATCTTTATCAGATTTATGATATGACACAGAAAAAAAAATGACTTACAGGCATAAAATGAGGCTGTGTCTTTTTCTACAGGCAGATTTTAAAAAAACTTGTCGAAATCTGCCCTGTCGCCTTGTGTGGAGACCGCAGGCCATGTCTCAAAGCAACTACACAATGGCATTCCTGGTTGCGGGGTTTGTTTGTTTGTTGGTTTGTTTGAGACGGAGTCTTGCTGTTGCTCAGGCTGGAGTGCAGTGGTGTGATCTCCGCTCCCTGCAAGCTCCGCCTCCCGGGTTCATGCCATTCTCCTGCCTCAGCCTCCTGAGTAGCTGGGACTACAGGCGCCCGCCACCTCGCCCGG
>NW_012106575.1:1298830-1314410 GCF_000951045.1 Mandrillus leucophaeus
GTTAAGCCACATGCTGGAGCCCACTTTACAGATGAGAAAACCGAGGCCTAGAGAAGTTAAGCGACTTACCCACGATCCCACCAGCAATATATCGCGAGGCCAGAATGGAAATCCACATTTTCTTGAGCGTGCGGCTCAAGCGTTTCCCTCTCACTGCTTAAATGAAGAGTTCAAACATTCTTGAAAGGGGAACAGCGTTCGCAGAGTGAGAGAGGAATTGTCGGGGTGACAATGAAGCTGGCTGCGTCCACGCCCATGGAGGTTGTCTGTTAGAAGCAACCTAACCTAAGCGAGGGGACACCCTGGAGGGAGGCCAGTGTGGCTTGTCTGTCTTCCTCGAACTGTCCTCCAAGACGCACCTATCACATCCACGTTGGAAAACAGGACAGCTGCCGGAGTGTCACTGTGAGGCCAGCGGGTGTCACTGCCTCACCACGGTGCTCAGAGGGAGCCTGAGGTGAACAGCAGCCGGCAACACTCAGGCTCCCAGCTCTCCCGCAGCCCGGTTTCACGCCCATGCCTTCTCTACCAAGTATCCCTTTCAGGAGGCGCATCGCCCCTGAGTAGGACCACAGCCCTGCGCTCATGACCATTGTCATCAGCCTTGTTTTCCAGAGTTTTTCTACCTCTCCAGAAACACCACTTCCTTTTAAAATCACACTATATGTACAATCAAAATAAGATGGATGGGGAGATGCAGGAGGATCAGAGATTTGCACTCATAGTAAATGAGACTGAATTTTTAAAGCCCTTTCTGAGTGGCAGCAGGCTCCCTGATTATGATCTGAGTGAATGGCAGACTCTCTCCAGCAGTTTTCTTACTCAAGAGACAGGCCAGGCAGGGTAAGGTAACATCTGTAAAGAAATTTCTTAGAGCTGAGAGAGAGACAATCTGGGGCAGGAGAAAGCCTTTCTCTGTCTCTCACTTTCTAGAGGAGGGTATGGTGTCCTCCGGCAGACTTTGGCGTGTTTGTGGCAGTCACGGCAACCCCAGCATGACCCACGTCTGTTGGCTGATTTAACATTGTCTAGTGAAAGGGTGCTGTTTCCCTTCACATAGAAATGATGGTAAAGTCTCTGGTAGTGGCGAAACCCTATCTCTACAAAAAGTACAAAAATCTGCAGTGCCCGTGGCCTAGGGTGTGAGGGAGCAGATCAAGGAGAAATTGAAACACCATCCTATTTGAGTCTGTAGGAGAGTTGAGTGTTGACTCAGTTGAGTCATTTCTTAATAGAGTGATCCCTGACAAGACTTGAGTTCAAGGTCCCTGAGGGAAGGTATTTGTTTTGTTCACTGCTAAGTTCCCAGCACACACACAAGAGTGCTGGGAACAAAGTAGACACTTAGTAACTATTTACTGATGACCAGGCATGCTGGATCACGCCTGTAATCCCAACACTTTGGGAGGCCAAGGCAGGTGGATCACTTGAGGTCAGGAGTTCGAGGCCAGCATGGCCAACATGGTGAAACCCCGTTTCTACTAAAAAATACAAAAACTTAGCCAGGTGCATGTCTCACACCTGTAATTCTAGCTACTCAGGAGGTTGAGGCACGAGAATCGCTTGAGCCCGGGAGGCACAGGTTGCAGTGAGCTAATATAGTGCCACTGTACCTTAGCCTGGGTGACAGAGTAAGACTCTGTCTCAAAAAAAAAAAAAAAAAAAAGTAAATAAATAAATATTGAAGGAACAGCCATGGAAGAGAAGGCAGGAAGATGTTAAAACACAGCTGTCCACCTGGGGAAGAGTCAGCAATCTCGCCTGGCTATGCTATGGTTCACGCTAAATAATGGAAGGGATTTTAATGACTTTATATATATTTGTACACACACACTGAATATAGTGTCTCTTAGATAAGAGCCCAACAAAGGTTAGCCATTCTTTTCATGTGCATAGTTTTATCCTGTAAGTAGATTTAAAACTTTCTTCAATCTTTAACGTTTTAAAAGCAGCACATACTCATTAAGAAAACATGCAAAATTCGTAACTAGATCTCAGACAAGTTGGGAGTGTCACGGGTTTATTCTCTATGTCCTATAGAATTTGATACAGATTTGTCACTTAAAAATATACATTATGAAATCAAATATAGGCAAAAATATTTAAATAAATATTATACCTCCACTATGGGATATCAAGTAACGTTTTAAAAAGAATGAGATGAGAATGAGATTATGTTCTAATAAATAAAGAGCCCCCAGAATGCTTGCTAAGTGTATATTTGCAGAAAAATCCACTTTTTACTATTTCATGTGTATTAGAACTAAACTGTATGCTTATATAGGCAATGTAAAGGTATAAAAATGTGAAAGGCTATCACCAAATTGTTAACACACGCAAGGAGTAGACCTGTATACAAAATGATGATGATAATCATAATTGTAATAAAAGTAATTACTCAAATGTTACCAACAGTTGTAAAAACTAAGAAAAGAAAAATCATCCTCAATCAGGCCACTCATGATAATGACTCATGTTTTTACATATGCTTTTCTATAAATAAATTCATTCAAAGAATATTTACTGAGTGACTGCAGCGGGCCCAGAACTCTGCTGGTGCATTCTTCTTTCTTCTCTGTAATAAATATTTCCTGACGGAGCCCTTTGCTCTATTCCATGAATCTCAGGAGGCATGCCTTCAGCAGACTCAAGAGAACCCCAAGATTCTCTGTAATGAGCTGATTATGGGTAAGGATTTCTAGGAAACAGGCAAGCAATAGGTCCTTGATGTTCTCCATCAAATCCTCTCCTCTCTCCCCGGCTACTCCAGCACACGTACCCCCTTGCCTCTTACTTCACCTAAGTAGAAAAACTCAAATCAGGAAAGAAAGTGCATTTGAAGCATACACAACTTAAAAATCACTGTGAGCACTGGGTCTCTGCCATAGATCACAGTCGCCTGATATCGATTCCTGAAAGGAATGGTCTCCCAGGGTTAGGCTGTGCCCCTCTCTCTAGAAGGATGCCCGCCGTCACCCCCTGCAGCTTCCTTGCTCCTCCCACCGGATTCCAGTCCTGCTGCGGTTCACAGGCCCTCAGCCCTGGGAGCAGCAGCTCACATTATCAAGGGGAAGAGCCTCTGACAATTTTCGAAGAAGCCTTTGGGAAATAGACCCCTTTTGTTTGTAGTTATCAAAACAAATTATGCGCTACATGCTTGAAATGATGTTGACTCCAAGAGGTTCTCCCTGGGGACCTGTGAACTTGCAAATGTGAATCCCAGTCCTTTGTAGTAGAAAGGCCAATCCACATTGCCTGCTCATCTCAATAGGACCTTCTCCTTAACAGTTCCATGGGAGTCTATATTTAGGACACAATAACGCTATTTTGAAAACAGGGTACTCAGAGCCTCTGATTAATGAGCAATATAACCGTTATTCAATCAAGGGCCCTGCAAGATTTCAAATTTCTCTTCCTTCTCCTCACCCCACCCTTAACTGAGGCACCCATCAAGGATGGTATTTCAAAGTTAATTGAGTCTTTAAAAGTAAAATAGTTATAATAATCGAGGAAAAATTATTAGCTATTTCCACACTTAAACAAATGCCACATGGCACATAAATTCCGCCATCTGCTATAACTTTTCCTGAGTAGGAAGTTGGCAGATATTGCAAAATCATCTACATATGACTGATAATTTTCAGCCAACTCTAAATAAAAAGGTGCTTTGTCTTCATGTGCTGTTTAAAAAAGCTAGAGATACAGATAAATAAAACATTCTCCTGTTTATTTTTCCAATTAAGCTGACATATATAAATTATATTTTATATGTGTATGTATGTGTATATATAGACAGACATAGAGTAAAGTTGATCTTTTATATCTTCTGAGCCTTATGAGAGTGTATTAACTCAGTATTAAGCTGAGTCAATAATGCTATACTTTTCTATCTTTCCTATAAAAAATACTCAATTTTACTTACTTTGGCCTGTTCTAGGAGGGGACCTGGAGCAAAATCCTTTGCTTATGCAGGGTACGTGGAGAGGTAAAACAATGAAAACACTGATTTTCAAAACAAAAGAGTATTTTACAGTGAAGGGGGAGCAATACACAATGGGTATAATTTGTACAAACTGAAAATATAAATCCATGGTCAATGAAATCGTGTCCTTGTAGAACAATTGAAGTTTCCTAATATATAACGAAATTAGTGTAGTCAGATTTCATTTAAACACATGGCTCTGCAGTCCATTATTTAAACAGCACTGTCAGTCATGAAAGAATTCTTCAAGCACATGACAACAAAATGCTATCAATACTGAAGGTCGTCCTCTAAATCAGAAGAGAATGCACGGGTTTCCTAACGACTTCTTCTCAAACAAATTACCGGCAGGCTGCACCAACATGAATTTTATTATTGAGGACAAGTGAATTGTACAGTACTTATAGCAAACACATTAGGGGATTAAAATTGATTGAAGGAGATTGGATTTGAAAAGATATAAATAGGGAAGACATGAAAAATCTGCTTAAAGAGAACTTATCAAAACAGCCATGGAATTCAGCCACTGGCCAACCACTCGGGAAGGTATGCTTGGGTTTTCCCTAGAGAACAAAGGGAAAATGCTAAATTCTGGATGGTAGGTAAGCTGTTATTGTGAAGGTACTCACAGGACGGGTTCCCACAGAAAACCACCCATGGACATGAAACCTCTGCAACAGAAAAGTATATTTCTCCATGTGGCAAGAATTTAACCTAGTTGCAGCTCATAGCTTGCCAGAAATTGTTTAGACTGACTTCGTCTCAGAGGTCTGTCTAGGACACTTCCACCTATTGAAGGATAAGCTATGGAAAGCAACAGTCACTTTGGCATTGATTAGCTATGTGATAATCCAAAGAATAAAAGTCAACACTTCCTAAGTGCTCTATGTCTGGCAAACATTCTTCTATGAGCATCACATGAAGTAATTTACTGAATCCTCACAACTCCATGAGGTAGATACTATTAGGATCCCATTCTACAGCAATGAGATGAAAACTCATTCAACTCTATGAGATTAAAAAAAAAAAGTTTGTTGTTTTGAGATGCTAACTTTGGGAGTAATTTGTTACACAATGTTAGACAACGAATACGGAGTATTAGGTAACTAATACATCGCTTCCACAATACTGGAAGCGGAAAAGCTTCAAAACATCCTCAGTTTACATAGCTATCAAGCGGCAGAGGCAGTATTCAAAGTCGGGCTGCTGGCACCAGAATCTGCATTCGTAATTATTATATTATCCAAGAGTTATCTCTAATCCCAGTACTGTGGGAGGCTGAGGCAGGCAGATCATTTAAGGTCGGGAGTTTGAGACCAGCCTGGCCAATGTGGTGAAATCCCACCTCTACTAAAAATACAAAAATCACCTGGGCATAATGGCAGGTGCCTGTAATCCCAGCTACTTGGGTGGGAGCTGAGGCAGGAGAATGGCTTGAACCCAAGAGGCAGAGGTTGTAGCGACCCGAGATCGCACCACTGCACTCCAGCCTGGGTGTCAGAGCAAGACTCCATCTCAAAAAATAATTAAAAAAAGAGTTATACGCACACTGGTAATCAAACTCCCCCCCAGCTTGCCCCTGAAATGGAAGAAGACATTGGGAAATTATTTACTGGTATACAGAGTTACATGTTCCATCCAGGGCTCTCTTCTGAGAATTGGAACAAGATCCATGGGAATCAGCTCCCACAACGGCCCTGAGATAATCTCCATCTTCCAGTATTCGTGCCTTTGTGCCATCTCCTCCCACACTGTACCAGAGTTCCAGTGGAACATGGCAGAAGTGATGGTATGTCACTCTGAGGTTGGGTTATAAAAAACTGCGCTTCCATCTTAGCATCTCTTCCCTTTTTCCCCCTTTTCTCTCTCCACTTTCTCTGTCTCATAACTCACTTTGGTGGGGAGCCATCCACCATGTCTCCAGGACACTCCAGCAGCCTCTAAAGAGCCCCATGTGGTGAAGAACTGAGGCCTGCCAACATCCATATGAGTGAGTCTAAAGGCAGTACCTCCAACTGTCACTAACTGCTTCCCTAGCTGATGGGCTGAACCACCACCTCACAAGGAAACCAGAGCGAGAGCCACTCCCAGATTCCTGAACCTCAGAAACTCTATGAGATGAAAAAGAAACACTTGTTGTTTTGAAAGGCTAACGTTGGGAGTAATTTGTTACACGGTATTAGATAACTAGTACATGCCGTTACCCGTAAAGCTGAGCGGTCAAAGACCTTAAATAGTGGACCACTTCAGGCCAGATGTTCAAGGCTAGCCTGGCCAACATAGTAAGACCCCATCTCTACAAAGATTTTAAATAATTAGCCTGGTGTGGTGACGTGCACCTGTAGTCCCAGCTACTTGGGAGGCTGAGGTGGGAGGATTGCTTGAGCCTGGGAGTTCAAGGCTCCAGCAAACTGTGATCTTACCACTCACTCCAGCCTCGGTGACAGAGTGAGACCCTGTCTCTAAAAAGAAATTTTAAAAATATTTTTAAAACAGTGGGGTTTGTCCATAAAGCCCTAAATGCTTAATTTGTTGCTTTGTATGGAGCAAGTCAATCACGTGGCCCTGAGAGAGGGAAAAAAAGCACAGTATGTAAATAGGTATCCATCCATTGAAATTTCAGAACATCTACTGGGTGCCAGGCACTGTTGTGCTGGGATGTGGCACTGACACTAAAGAGACAAGGTCCTTTCCTTTGTTCTCGAGCGGACAGAGACTGAAAACAAGCAGACGCATGAGAAACACAATGAAATAGTAATAAGGGCTATGAAGGTGACAGAGCAGAGAACCAGGGTGACTGTCTCTGTGGCTGGAGCAGCTAAGAAAGGCCTCTCTCATGAGAGAGATTTGAGAAGAGTCCTGAATCATAAGAATTGCCAGCCAAGAGGAGATCTAGGGACAGAAAGACCAAACGAACCCAGGCTATTCAGTAGCTGAATAATCTTCAGCACACAGAGTAATACCCGTGCGTCAGTTTCCCCATCTCTGTGTTCGGGGCAATAATAATTTGCCTCAGAGGATAAAGGGGATGAAATAAGATAGCGTATCTGAATGAAATTTGGAGATTAGGAAGCTGCTCCTCATCATTCTCCACTTAAAACAGTGTGATTGCTTGGTACTGCTTTGAAATTGCCAAGACCAGGTCAACATTATCCCCAAACCAAAGGCTATGCAGGGAAATTTGGACAGCCTGCTGATTTAATAGAGTATCAGTCTCATGGGAAACTAACTCAGTTATGGAACAGTCTGACCATTAATTTCAATGATTTGACTGTGTAATATAATGTTTCAATCCTAGAACACAATTTAAGCTGGGACAGGTAGTCATTAGTTAACTTAGAGTCTGCAAATTCATCTCCAACATGTCAATTTTTTGTGGTCTATGTTCAAAGACTTGCCAAAAAAGATATGGGGAAAATATTTCAAAGTCCATGAAATCTAGCATCTCAATATCAAATAGTGCCTCGACTGCTACTGCAGATAAAAATGCTGATAGAAAATTTTATTAAAACAGTAAGCAAAGGGTAAGCATGCTTGTCAAACACAGATCCTGTTTCTCATATAGATGAGAGTGCCAGGAACAGTAAAGATGAAAAGTGGGATGGAATACTGATTTAGCCTGCAGAGAAGACAGAGTTGAGAAGTGTGCGTAAAGAGGTCAAAATGAATACATATCAGTAATACCTTCTAAAGATAATAAGAAATGAAATAAAGTAGTATTTCAGCAAACAAAGGTCTCAACAAATGCTCAAGGGATAAGCAGCCCATGGTTTGAAACTGGATATTCATTGCACATTAATAAAAGTCTCTGTTGATTAAGAGGGCCAACATTTCAAACTAGGCTAAGAAGAGAAGGAAAAAAAAAAATCAAATGGAGGTCCCTGTGTCTAGCCACAAAATTCCTAAAAGTTACATAGATGAGAATGAAAATACTATGGCTACGCATCTTAAAGGTACTGCTTCTGACAGGATCACACTTGGAGCGAGGTGCAGTTAGGCACAGCTGTGCCCCACGATGCCGTGAGACTGGCCTGTGGCTCCTTTTCTCATGGTGGTGGTTGCTTTCCACCAAATAATTCTGTTTTTTCCTTCAGAACAAAGGAGGTGATTGTGCCTCCTTGCCTTCTTGAACTTAGGCATAGCTGAATGTCTTGTTTTGGCTAATGAAATGTGAACAGCGGTGACATACCTCACTTTGGGATAACACCTTTAAGCACCCGTGTGCAATTAACTGTGTTTGTTCTCCATCCTGGTAATTGCAGAAAAGGTGTAACCTGTGACCCTGCATGAAAAAGAAATAGAGCAGCACTCCCAGCCAGCCCAGGATGGACAGAGAGAAATATGTGAGACAAAAACAAAAACAAAAACAAAAACAAAACAAAGCACATTGGTTCTTTTAAGCCATGGATGTTGGGGGTTGTGCGTTACTACAGTATAACCTGCCTTACCATGGTTGATACCCTCACATGGCTGCTAATCCGTCCAGCCCTCTTTTTCATCAGGTGAGCTTGTAGCACAAATTAAAGAAAAAGTCATTTGACATTTGGGGGCCTAGGGCTATTTGTACCATGTCTTTTCTATAATGAGTCGTGTTTTGTTATCACTGTAATTTACCTTCCCTGTTGCAAATGCTTTAATTTTTTTTTTTTTTTTTTTTTTTTTGAGACAGAGTCTTCGCACCCAGGCTCGAGTGCCATGGTGCAATCTTTGCTCACTGCAACCTCCGCTTCCTGGGTTCAAGCAATTCTCCTCCCTCAGTCTCCTCAGGATTACAGGTGCACGCCAGCACGTCCGGCTAATTTTTGTATTTTTAGTACAAATGGGGTTTCACCACGTTGGCCAAGCTGGTCTTGAACTCCTGACCTCAAGTGATCCTCCTACCTTAGCCTCTCAAAGTGCTGGGATTATAGACATGAGTCACTGCGCCCAGCCACAAATGCTTTAATTTAAAAAATATTTAAATAAGGACTGAATAGGTTCAAGGGGTACAATGTGATGATTTCTGTCTGCATTGTGTCATGATTACCACAATCAAATTAATTAACACATCCATCACCACCCACGCTGGGGAACAAGATCCTCAGAACCTGTTCATCTTTTTACTGAAATTTTGTATCTTTAGACCAACGGCTCTCCATTTCCCCCACCCCCAACCCCTGCCAACCACCTTTCTACTCTGCTTCCAAGAGTTCAGCTTTTTAGGTTCCACATATAAGTGAGATCATGCAGTATTTGTCTTTCTGTGCCTGGCTTATTTCACTTAGCACGGTGTCCTCCAGGTTTATCCATGGTTTTTGAGACAGAGTCTCGCTCTGTTGCCCAGGCTGGAGTGCCGTGGTGCAATCTCAGCTCACTGTAAGCTCTGCCTCCCGGGTTCACGCCGTTTATCCATGTTTCCACAAACACAGTATTTCCTTCTTTCTATAGCTGAATAATATTCAACTGTGTGCACTGCAGCCCAGCCAATACTGCCACACATTTTCATGAAAAACAATAGAGGATGTTCCATATATACATGATTCTCTGGAGTTTCTGCACCATCCCATTCATTCCTTCACAATGAGGGTAAGTGAGGCAATCACGGTTTTTATCCTCATCAAGCTTACAGACTTCCGTGGAAAACAGAAAATTCAAGAGTCTAGAACAATCCATACTGGATGCTAGAAGAACATCCAGAAGTGATTGTGAGGTTAAGGTTGGTGGAGGTGAAGGGTGGCTAGAAATGGCTTGTTGGGAAGAAGAAGAAACAACATGGGTGCTTTAGTTTACATGTCCGTTCTCTCCAAATCTCATGTTGAGGACTGACCCCCACTGTGGGAGGTGGACCTAATGTGAGGCCTTTGGGTCATGGGGGTGCATCTCTCATGAATAGATTCATCCTTTTCCTGGAAGTGGGGTGAGTGGTCTCACTCTATTAGTTCCCAAGAGAGATGGTTTTTAAAAAGCCTGGCACCTCCCCTCCTTCTTCTCTTGCCGTGTGATCTCTGCACACACCAGCTCCCCTTCACCTCCCACCATGAGGGCAAGCAGCCTAAAGCCCTCGCCAGCAGCAAATGCTGGTGCCATGCTTCCTGTACCATCTGCAGAACCATGAGATAAATAAGCCTTTTTTCTTTATAAAGTATCTAGCCTCAGAGATTCCTTTATAGCAACACCAATAGATTAAGATAACGGGCAAAGCAAAGACGAGGGGAAACAGTGTTCCAGGCAGGGGTTTCAAGACCCGGAGGTGAGAGAGAGCAAGGCACTTAGGGTCACTGAATGGAGCCATGTATGGTTGTATTGTGGGTGGAGTGGGGAACAAAGAGCCTGTAAAGAAGGCAGGGGCTGCTTCCTGAAAGGCTTTGAAAAATCATGTTATACACGTGGGACTGTATCCCAAGGGTAACACAGAGCTGTTGTAGGTGGGCTGAGATGGTTAGGTTTCTTTCTTAAAGAGCATTTTAGCTGCACTAAAGGAGGATCTTAGAAGGGATTTTAAACCAAGGAGACAGGGAAGCCAGTTACCAGGATCCTGTAGCAAAAGGTGGTGGTGGCCTGTGTGAGATGCTAGACGTGGAGACAGAAAGAAGATCATGGAATAAGACTGAAGGAAAAATAAGGACTGGAATGTACATTCTGAAGACCGTTTTGGAGAAGTGTGATTTCAGTGTGCTCCTGCCTGCAGTGGCGTTACCGTTTTGGTGATAATAATTGTAGATTCTCCACTCTATGTTAAAACCTAGGTAATCATTCCCTGAGAGTTCTTTTACATAAACATAGGATTCGAGCCGTGCTGAAACACAGGACTAGGTTCTGTATTAGAGCAATGATTCCCTTTAGGGTTGTGTTTATTCCAAAAAATCTTATTTGCATACTCCATCTGATCTAAACTCCCCTGGTAAGGAGGAGCATTATTGATGGAAACCACGGTCATGTGACTTCTGTATAGTACGCAGAGTTTTTGGACTAGTTCCCAGAAATGTACATTACACTCGTATTAGTCTGTTTTCACACTGCTATAAAGAACTTTTCTGAGCCTGGATAATTTATAAAGAAAAGAGGTTTAATTGACTCTCACTTCCACATAGCAGGGGAGGCCTCAGAAAACTTACAATCATGGGAGAAGGCAAAAGTCACCTCTTCACAAGGCAGCAGAAGAGAAGTGAGCGTGTGGAGGAAGTAAACACTTGTTCAACACTTATAAAACCATCAAATGTCATGAGAACTCATTCACTATCACAAGAGCATGGGGGAAACTACCTCCATGATCCAATCACCTCCCACTAGGTCCCTCCCTCGACATGTGGGGATTATGGGGACCCTAATTCAAGATGAGATTTGGGTGGGGACACACAGCCAAACCATATCAACACTTAAATGCATCTAAGTCCTACCTACCATTTGTTTTTTGATAATCTACACACACACACACACACACACACACACACACACACACACATATTTTGAGACAGGATCTCACTGTCTGGATTGCAGTGACCCAGACTGGATTGCAGTGGCTCGGTCTCAGCTCCCTGCAACCTCCTGCTCCCAAGCCCTACTGATCCTTCCACCTCAGCCTCCTTGAGTAGCTGGTACTACCAGTGTGTGCCACCATGCTTGGCTGCTTTTTGTATTTTTGTAGAGATGAGATTTTGCCATGCTGCTGATAATGGTCGTGAACCCCTGAGCTCAAACAATCTGCCCACCTTGGCCTCACAAAGTGCTGAAATTACAGGCGTGAGCCACCACACCCAGCCGTCTTTTGATCTATTTACCCAACTTCTGACAATGGTATTTTCCTTGGGAGACAAGGTAGAGTAGATATTAGGGACTCTGGGCTCTAGGGATGCACTGAATTTTTTGACTTACCTCTTAATACCTTATACACATCCAATCTAGGGGGGATCCCAGTTTCTCATCTGATACATGAGGATAATAATACGATTGACTTAAATGGATTGGTATGAAATAACGATGTGAAATGCTTAGAATAGTGCCTGGCCCATAGTAAGCTCCCAGTAAATGTTCATAAAGAATAATGTCAACAGACAATGCTTCTAAATCTCACGTGTGTTGCACAGGATGCGAAGATTTTCTTGGAAGTCACACAGTGCCATGGACTAGAATTAATTCAGAGAGACAGGGTCACAAAGGAGGACAACACAGGAACCACCTGAGTATTCATTTTGCACCAGCAATTGCACTTGGGCCTGGGGAAATAGCACTTGGAAGCAGTGAGTATACTCCATGGCCCCCTGCCCCTGCAGCATCTGAGTCTAATTGTGCAAATGACATTGAACACATGATAAAACATGCTGGTAAAGCTTCACGGAAGGTACATCACACAGAAGGACATACCCAGGAAAGGACTGTGGGACTCACCCTATGGCTCTCTGCCCAACTGCGCAAAAAAAAAAAAAAAAAAAAGAATCAAGGCCTGCAGTTGCTTACACAGACTCAAAATATAGCAGCTTTCTCAATTAGAAAGAAAAAAAAAGCAACTTGTGCAGAATATGAACCTCCAAGGAGTTTTAAAGGGCATTTCATAAATCACTGTTTCACATGGTTCCAAGTAAGAGACTCGGATTCATGGTTGCTTTCTCATTTGTCAACTGAAAGTATTTATTAAAACACACAAGATGTTTAGAAACTTGCATAACCACTTATAACCTATTAGTGAAATATCCAATTACACGCCTGGTGTCTTCATTTACTTCTAAACCAAATACTTGGAGACCTGGACTGAGTCACCCTTGCTAATCCTGCTACATATACCTCCTGTATCCCAGCAGAGCTGAATTTCCACAGTAGTTATAGACAAGAGTTGGTGATGCCTATTAAATACTCAATATGTGCTCTGAAGAGTGACACACAGTTTGTGGGTACTATTTCACTCACAAGAATGTTATAAAGTGAATACTAATGTTGCCTTATCTGTACAATTAGTGTTCTGTGCAATGAGTGTACACATAAGGCGATCTCTAATTGTACAGATAAGGTAATCCGGTCTTAAAGTGGTTAAATCACTGACACGAGTTCCGAGGGCTGGCACCCAAGTCATCTCATTCCAGAGCCACAAACTCTTGACTACAATGTTACTTATGCATGAACTATCTTGAACTGTGGAGTCTAATTCTCTACCCATACAGCCAACATCAGTAGAAATGCAGCTGAACATCAGTTATGATGGAAATTAGTAATATCCCACTGAAAACTCCACGTCTTAAAGCACCAAGATGGCCTCATAATCATCTCTACACAATTTGTTCCTGTATAACATATCTACATGGCTGATGCGAACATGGTTAGCTTTTGCTTGACTTACCCAGGCCAGAGTGATACATACTCATTAGGCAAAGCGCTGCCAATACTGTCATGAAATTATTCACCAGAATCCAACCTGTGGATTCCTCAAAGACCATGATATTAGCAACTAAAAAACCAGCCCCTATGCATGTTCAGAAATCTGTCCACTAATCACTTATAAATCCATATGATGTTACCAATAATTAAATTACACTATTTAAAAATTCATCCTGGTATCATTAGCAATCTTCCCAGAAACTGGCACAAAAGAAAAAACAAAAAGAGAAAATAAGATACAATGAAAGAAAGGAGAAGAATCGCAGGAACAGATTCTGCAACGGAATTGAATTTTCCTCCTAAAATTGGTTTGTTCTACATGACAACCCCTCGCCCTTCTAAAAATCGCACATCTTCCTTTACACTGTGTTCATATTCAAAACAACATTACACCCATATCCATAAGTCAGTACGACAGACTAACAACAGGGAAGGTTTCCTCGGAACTGTTACAGCGTATTGGGTAAATACATATTCGGTACACATTCTAATTTTGAAAAACACGTTATTTACTTACTAGACTGTAACAGTTCTACGGAATGGTTACAGACTACCAGGTAAATATGTATTATGGAATGCATGCATACTAATTCTGAAACCATGGATCCTTTACCCAGCAGACTGTAACATTCTGGTCTGCTGTGGACAGCCCCTGCCCCCATGAATCATTTCCCTAGCGGACAACAGGGAACCTTTCCAGTCATTTGCTTGGGCGTGAAGCATATTCATTTCAAGGAGGGAAGCCTTCCAGACTAGTATCCAATTTCTTTCTGTTAGAAATATCAAAGTTCATAGACTGCAAATTAAAACAGGACTAATGAAAAACAGCTGCACATAGCAACAATTAGGTAGATAATTCAACTTAAGCCTCCGGTTGGAGGGCACGTTTGAAGTCATCTTTAAGTGGATGGATACAAGTTGAAATTTGCACATTGACTATCTACAGCACATGCCTCTGAGGGATGAATGCCAACTAGCATCATCTTGATGTGGCCTGCATTCATTTTATCCTTTCACATTGAATATTTATTGGACAGCAACATGCCAAGCACTAGGCTTGATCTTGGAGATTCAATGAAGAGCAAGACAGATAGTACTCCAGCCCTCTTAGAGCCTACAGTCTATGGGAGAGACAGACATCAACCATATAATCGCACAAGTAAGTACATGGCTATAAACTGCATTAAGCACCCTCAAAATCAATTTTCAATGCAGAAGTTCAAATCATTCATTTGAAATGTAAGTCCAAGACCCTATTTTACTCCAGTAAAATCCAAAGGCCCTGAATGTCTACAAGTCATATGTGGCTTGCACCTCCTCCTCACCTTGCTTCTTCCCTCAACTCATTCACTACTATTTTCTGCTCCACTCCCTCTGGCCCTTCTATTGTCCCTTGAACAGAGGACTACTCTCAAGGCTTACATCTTTTGCTTTGACTATTTTCACTGCCTGGAATGTTCTTCTTCCAAATTCCAGGCAGCTGGCTCTGTGCCGAAATGTGACCTTCACAGTGAGACCCACCCCGGCTCACTCCTCCTCATTTAAAATTGCTATGGATTCTTCCACCCCTGCTCTCCTGCCCTCCTCATCCTTTTCTGTCTCAGTTTTCTTTTTTTCCATAGCACTGCTCATGTTCTAACACAATTTGCTCAGGTATCATGCACACTTTTCACTGTTTTTCTCCCCAACTAGAATATTGACTTCATGAGGGGTTGACTTCCCCCCCCGCCCCAATACATGGCAAAGAAATTGATTACCATGCATGGGGAGAATAACAGAGTGATGATTACACCATCACACAATGTGATACAGAAGCTTATATATCCTCCTTCTTAGGGGAAAGGGAGATGGGAAATCATGGATCATTTTGGCATAGGTAGTAAGTGATTTTTACGGGGACTCAATGGGCTTGAAGAACAATGGCCTGCGACAAAAGTCTGTTCATGTGTGTTGGAAGACATCAGTCTTTCTTCCTGCAATATGGGCTCAATTAATGATAACTCAGGGAAGGAACCAGAGGTTCTTGTTTTCTTCTTTGGTGGGTCGAGACTTCAGGCAGATAAAGGAGCTTCAGGGAACAACTTCAGTTTGTCATCTTTACACCAACAAGTTGCAAATGCAGGAAGAGCGCCTGGCACGTAGTAGGTGTTCAATATATGGATATAGAGAGATACAGATATATAGACACACACAGATTAATAGAGGGATATATATACACACAGATATATATGTATGTGCATATTTGTGTGTGTG
>NW_012106575.1:1315410-1317150 GCF_000951045.1 Mandrillus leucophaeus
GGAGAAGTAAAAGCTAACTCTGCAAAGGTTGTGGTGAGGCGGGAGGGGCCCATTCGAGACAGAGGGAGCAAAATGCTCACAACATCCCATCAGCAGGAGCTGGGTATGTTTGGGGGGAATAAAAGACAATCAGCATGGCTACAAGGCAAGAGCTAGTGGGCTGGAGGATTTAAGACACGGGGTGGGGAAAGCACGTTCATCATCTTAACTGAAACATACTCTTCACCTGTGTGAGAGTGGGACGGACTGAGGGAATGAATAAGCACCTGTTTGGGTGTTTTGTTCCGTTTAATTAGCCATCTTTGGTTATAAGGCACAATTTATCTAGACATTGACATGACAGCTGCCGTGTCCCCAGGACAAAAGCCAAAAGCCCCATGTGTCAATTTGTAAGGAAAACTTGTGAAAGTCATGACAAAGTTCTACATCAGGCGGCTGATTCTCCAATGCCCTTCCAACATGACAGGTGACTCAAGTCATACAGCTCAAAAAGCTTCCCATTTCCTGTCAGGAAATCCATGTTTTCTAAAAAAAAATAAACAAACAAATAAATAAAAATAAAAAATGCATAGTTCAGAATAAACTCTTCTCCTCTTTCTAAAAGAGAAGATGGCACTGAGCTGATCTCAGCAGGGGTGCCAGCGGCAGCGGCAGCGGCAGTAGCAGCGGCTGTGGCAGCGGCAACATGCTCTATAAGGCCTCTTTCTTATTCTCGATTTGCAAAATGCTTTCTCTGATTGCCTCTGACAATGGGAGGTGGGGACGAGCCACATAAAGTCATTTCACCCATCACTAACCCAACACACCTGCACATTACCCTCCAGCTCTATCACACTCCTCCCAGGCTTCTGGGCAACAGACAGTTTTTGAAAGACTTATAAAGCACTGATTTGGAGTACATAATAACTTAATATCAATTTAAGTGACTAATATTTAGAGCCTTAAAAAAGAGCCTAATTTATGAAAAATATATCTCCATTTTCCTAGAAAATGTTTCACAGTGACAGCAACGTATCCCACGAGCAAAAATGAGGTTGTTGCAAGAAAGAATTTAATTAAGATGAGTTGGGCACGCCATAAGCAGTATATAGCTGAAGAAGCATCGGTGAAGTACTTAACACACCAAAGGGGAGAATACGCAATATTAAAATGACCAATAAATTAGCCTACAAATCTATTTAGCTCTACATTTGTCCTGCACCACCAAATAAAACATTGCCTTGAAATGGAACCGTCTGAGATTTTTCACAGCAAATCAATTTATACCGAAGAAGGAAAATGCTTATGCAACTCCTGGGCCGCAGTTTGCAGTGAGATACTCGGTAGAAAGGAGCATTTTCCCCTTCTCCATTTCATCAGAGATAGAATGGGAATTAATCAGCGATACTTAACTACCCTTTCAACAGAACTTCGGCAGCACCCACAGAAACACTTCATTTCTTTCAACATTTCTCAACAACAGACAGCCGCCAACTTTCAGTAATTCCATATATTACTGCAGACTGTGAAAAAGGACGTTAAATCACAAGACGGATGACAATGTAATAAATTAGAGAAATTGTGGCTGTTACTGTGAAATCTTCCTGTCCCAGTCTGGTTCACGTCTCCATTTCTTGATGTAATACGATTTGAGTATAATTATTGGCAATTATTTTCAAAGCAGTCTTAAGTTTGTCCCCCACTGTGAAAGCAAGATTCTGCTTTATATCCTCTTTTTAATCTTAATTCACGGGTGTCATG
>NW_012106575.1:1317700-1345519 GCF_000951045.1 Mandrillus leucophaeus
ATTTAATACATGGCTCGGCAATGGACAACATAAACGTCAGCTCTGGGATCATCCAGTTAAGTGAAATCCCCTCTACTCCTCCTCAGAAGACAGTCACCAGTCTTGCCATGGTAGCAAAGAAGGATCAAAATATAACACCTGCATTCACGTGAGCCCCTTTGGGTCTAAGTCATAAGAAATTTACTCTTAATTTATTTTCTGCCACTTTTTCTTTTAAATGCAACTTTCTAGGGAAGATCACCACAATGCATTTAATTCTCTGTATCATGTCGTTATAACAAAACAATTCGGCCATGGCACTGTGGCATCATCTCAATACATGCCATCCTATCTCACGCTATATATTAATCTAAAATGCAATCGGGAAAATGACAAGAACGTCTCCTAATGGAACACCCAGTGAATGGCTGATTTGCCTTTCATTGTCTGTGGACCTTATTGCGCCGTGGACTTCCTGGGAACAAATGAGACCTCAGAGGCGACATGTTTTCATTTTATCACATTTATTTAAGATGACCGAGGACAGTACCCGATATTTATTCACCACATTCAACATTTGCCACCATCAGAATAAAAGCAGAGCCGGCACAGTTTGAACAACATCTGGT
Source organism: Mandrillus leucophaeus (assembly GCF_000951045.1). NCBI lineage: Eukaryota > Metazoa > Chordata > Mammalia > Primates > Cercopithecidae > Mandrillus > Mandrillus leucophaeus. Next base: position 1,318,309 of record NW_012106575.1, read on the forward strand.
AATTCCAAAGAGATAGTGTCGCTTGAAGAACAAATGAACCTTTAGTTAATAAAATCTCCCCCTGACTGACAAAGATGGCTTTTCGTACACATGCAGGATCTGTGATAAGTAGATAGAGAGATGGTGATAAAGAACACCCAATTCCTACAGCGGGAAGTCAATGCCGCCCACGTTTAAATAAAGACAGGGTTTATTACTGGTCTTTTATGAATCATGATAAATTAAATGTCCTGAGTTCTGGAGGGATAAAAGATTTAAATTATAATTCCGAAGGCTACGGGAGTTTCGCTAGTCTCAAAATGCCCTCATGCCTCAAAGTAAGACTAATATTACAAAGGACAAAAAAAAAATGTAGTTGGTTCCAATAAAGAACCCCTTTCATCCAATAATGCCAGATTAGAGTCGATCATCCTATATTCCGAATGCCTATGATCCCCACCCCTTATGCAGCCAATATTTAATGATAATTGACTAATAACCAGACACTGTGCTAGTCACACGCATTTAATAGTGAGAAAATGTAATGCAACTACACGCAAGTGTCTAAACAGAGACAAACACACAATGGATCGAATGGCATCCTTTAATACATGAAGAACTAGACTTCTGACTACTGTATGGTCAAAAGTCATATTTCATCAAGCTTTTTCATTACCATACCACTGGAATTGATGGGTTTTATAACTACTGATCACGCCCCATGGATAGGATTTGGGTGAAAGGAAATTAATTAAAGAGAAGGCCTTTATATACTTGGATCTCAGCTAATATGGAATGCAGGGAACATTCTCTGGTCTAGGACTCCTGATTTTAAAAGCGTATTTATGGTAGAAACGCAGACAGTACTGGACATAAAAAGTATGAGGCATAGGAATGGAGGCACCCACTTATCCTCCTTCCGTGTGTTTCCATGTGCAAGAATTTTCCTAGCATAATATTCTGGGCCTCTCCCCAGCTTCTCATTCCACCATGCGTAAGAAGGAATGGTTTATCAAATTGGTTACTTTGGGGAAAGAACCTGGATGTACTCAGGCTAGTCACTTACCCTATGTCAAATTCTCCAGCTGGCAGAAAAAGTGTACTCTGGGCTGCTTTCTCAGCCACAGCACTCATGAGTGAGAGAGAAAGCAAGAGAGCAAGACAGTGAGAGACAGAGAGAGAGAGAGAGAGAGAGAGAGAGAGAGAGACTGTGTGTGTGTGTCTGTGTGTGTCTGCATGTGTGTCTGTCTGCATGTGTGTCTGCGTATGTGTGTCTGTGTGCACTGGAGGCCAGGGGACGGAATGAAGGTTTCCACACTTTCAGTGACTGATGGGCAAGTCTGCACAAATCAGGAGAGTACAAGGAAGCCCATTTGGCCACACCTATAAAGTTGGGTTTATTTAATAAGTGGAAACCTTTTTGTTTTCTTGTTTAGAAAAACAGTTTTATTGAGATAGAGTTCATAAACCATAAAATTCACCAATTCCGGGTACACAATTCAGTAGCTTTTAGTATATTCACACAGTGGTGCCATTATCACCACAATTTAATTTTAGAACATTTTTTATTACCCCGGGAGGAAAGCCTTGTGCACATTTGCAGTCCACGCTCCATCCCTAGGCAATGATTAATCTACTTCGCATCTCTATAGACTTGCCTATTCCCAACACGTCACGGGGATGGGATCAGAACCTTAAAAACATTAGGCTAAATGAAAAAAAGATTGTTTATTTCCTTTTGCCTTCCTGCCCAGCTTCTTTCTCAGTTGGTTCTTACTCAGTAGGGAAATAAAGGGATGCTATTTCTTAAACCCCTAGAGTTACCACATATCTAAGATGGTTTCTTGTGCCCCATTTTGCCAATTTCTAATTACTTCTTTAACATTTTGCTACTTTCATTTTGCACGGATATTAAACTGTTAAGGTTAGCACTTATTTTATCCATTCATTCATCCATTCATACTTTCAAAACATATTTATTCATCCCTAATCTGTCTGCCAGACCCTGGGGTTTCCAAAATGAATAAACCCCAGTACCTGCCCTCTGGAACTCACACTTAATTTGTTGGGAATGATTTAGGTACAAAGTTGTGTAAAATCTATAAAACTGACTCCCGGGAAGGTAAGTCCAAGGACTCTTGTCAATTCATGATGAGATTTGGCACCATCCACGGGTTGCTGTCTCCATGAAATTCCTTCTACCCTTTAGGAAATTGTCCCTCCCTGGTTCACCCACCACCTCTCCTATCACTTTTTGCTGTCCTTCTCTCCTCCATTCTTCTAACCATTCATAGAAGTGGCCCTTCCTTAAAACAAATCCTCTTTTCTTCCTTTTCTATCATCCTGTCCTGGGAGACATCGTCCATTCCCACCGCATCTACTCTTACCTCCATGTCAACCTGTGAGTAGCACAAAGGTGAGTAAGATGTGGTTAGATAGACTTAGTGACAACTGGATGTTGGATGGTACGTTTGAGGTACATGTACTTGTTTGGACTGGTGTAGGTGGCACCAATTTCCGCCAAGTATTTCCATGTTTCCCTTGCCAATGATCGATTAGCTAACTTACCTCAAAAAGAGCATTATTCTCCATTCTGTCCATCCTTGATAAACGTTCCCTGAGTAGTCCTATACACTCCACACATGATCCCCAGCATTTGCTGCCTACGCCTGCACTTCACGATCTTTTTTTCAACCCAAAAGCTGCTGTCTGCTCTAAATCGGTGGTGACTTCATGGAAACTCTTGATTTATAGTGATGACCCTTCTTGCCTGTTCACATCTCAAATCCATAGAGTGAGAAGAGCCGCAGAAATATTTATTCAGACAGATAAAATCCTCCCTATTTAACACAACTGACTTCCATGACCAGTGGGCACATCCTGTTACCTAGGGATGCTTCCATGGGATTACACACTGAGACTCTGGCTATAACAGGAAGTTGCTGCCACTGAAGTATCAAAACACATAATAATAAAACCAGCCCTCAGAGAACTTGCAGGGGGTAGCTGATGCTTTTTAATTTTTTTAATTTTTAATTAGAAAAGATTGTAACATAGATACCAGGAATATGTAATCTAATAATATACTATACATTTTGTTATATTATGTATAACACAAAACAGAATATACTACCGGACATACTCTATACTATATATTTATAATATATATCTTACACATAATACATTGATACAGACTACATATAATTGTATGTGTGTGTATATATATATGTGTGTGTGTGTTTATATTTTCTACATACTTTTTGGTATAAATGTACACATGTGCATGTGTATATCACATAATTACACATTTCTGCAACAAAGGGAATACAACAATTTCGTATCTGTTTCCCTTTTCCAAGGATGCCAAAATTCAGAAGGTAAAAGAATGACGAATCAAACCTCAAAATTCCTCAAGCATTCTTGTTCATCATTGTCATCGATGCACACAACACTGGGATAATGGATAACATTTATTCAGCAATTACCATACACCAGGCAAACATCTGAATACTTCGTAGGTAGTATCTCCTTCAATCTTCACCACAAATCCAGGAACTGGGCATTATTATTCCATTTTGCAGATTACATTACTAAGTTTTAGAGAACTATAGAGACTAGCCCAAGGTCTCACAGCAATTCCACCCAGAGTCTGTCAGACCCCAAAACTGGGCTCTGATTCGCCGGTCTGATTGGTTTCCTGATATTAGTTATTCTCTTTCCTTTTAAAGAAAAAGGGTTGCCCTACTTCAAATACTTTCATTATTACTCTATTCACTGGTCTAATTCAACTTAAAGGAGGATTTTCAAAGGTATGGATATTTACAAGATATGTTCTAACTTTTTTAAATGTGGGCATAGCTTAGCCACACACAAGAACATTATTGTCCCAGCAAGAAGCAGTAAGTCATGAAGTGACTGCTTAAGCATAACCTGTTACCAAGCAAAGGTGGGAGGCATGGAAATTCATCCTTTCCTCTCTTGCTGAACTGACAGATGTTCTGAATTGACTGGTAATGGGATATGACTGGAAGATGAGAGGCAAATCCTTCTGAAATCCAAATGACTCTCAGAAATTTAAAAAGCAGACTGGATCCTGAAGGACACTGAGCTGAAGGCTTTTCCCACTCTGAAATGGCCAAGGCACTGAGCGAGAAGAACCATCTTGGCAGAATGTGAGATGTAATTGTCATGATAATCACAGTAGCTTTGATGTCCTGGTTGGAAAAGGACCATCTCAGCTGTCCACAACTGCTGCCTTATTATCAATCATCAAAAATGGATACATTATTCATTTTGGCTCTAATCTATTAATAGTCTTATCTGTAGCTGTATGAGCTACACGTTCCCAGGCAAGCTTTTACAGAATTCCATATTTTAAGTGTTCTTAACATCAAGTACCTCCTCTTCAGATCAATTATGTCATAATTTACATTTTAAATGTTATCATTTCATGAATGTATGTGCTACCAGCCTGCAGGCTTCATGAGCCAATAGCTACATGTAATAGCTGTCATTTGCTAAATGGTTACTTATGTTAGACAGTGTAAAATCATTAGATCCTTTAGTCTTCACAATAGTGCTGTGAAGTAGCTCTTTATTCCCATTTTACAGGCAGGAAAATTGAGGCATAGAGTTGTTAAATAACTACCCTGAGATCTCACTGGTAGTAAGAGGCAGCCCTTAATTGGACCATCCCAGTAGCAAAGCTCCAACCATGAGGGCAGCAGTCACATATGTATTTACTCATTACTTGTGTCCAACACATAGCAGATGCTACATAATATGTGCTGAATTAATGAGAAGCTGTTTATCCTGAGTTGGGCTAGATCTATATAGACATACGGGGAAGCCCCTTGCTTTGTGTTATTCTCGGAAGTTGAGCTCTGTAACCCAAAACTCAGAGCCATTATCACATAAAATGGGTCCAGGTGTGGCAAAATTCCTAGGGCCCCCAAGAGAAACAAAATGCATATCCGCCTCTGCAGTCAGCTGACTGTTCTTTGCTCCTCCAAACTATCAATAGCCACACTCATATTCCCATAAGTGAACACAGCCATACCCAACTGATAACTTGAGTTGCCCAAGTATTCACACCCTCCTTTAATCTTGTCTGGGAAGAACTTACCAGAATTAAATATCTATTTAGTGCCAGGCATTGTTCTAACGAATGTGAAGTACTGAAGCAAGAATCACAAAACAGTACTCTGTTTCTCAAGAAAGACATGAATTCTCAGAAACTAAAACCGAAGTAGGTACATTCTAAGTATTTTAAGAAGAATAACAATTTCAACGGGGATGCAAAAGAAGAAACTGATTTTGGCTCATGCTGGAAAAAGCTCGTGAAGAAGAAAAGAATTAGAAGTGTACCATGAAAGCTGGGCATAGTGGCTCATGCCTGTAATCTCAGCACTTTGGGAGGCCAAGACAGGTGGATCACTTGAGGTCAGGAATTCAAGACCAGCTTGGTCAACATGGTGATACCCCATCTCTACTGAAAATACAAAAATTAGCCAGGCATGGTGGCAGGCGCCTATAATCCCAGCACTTTTGGAGGCCTAGGTGGACAGATTGCTTGAGGCCACAAATTGGAGACCAGCCTGGCCAACGTGGTGAAGCCTTGTCTCTACTGAAAATATAAAAATTAGCCAGGCCTGATGGCACACGCCTGCAGACCCAGTTATTTGGGAAGCTGAGGCAAGAGAATTGTTGAACCTGGGAGGTGGAGGTTGCAGTGAACTGAGATCACGCCACTGCACTCCAGCGTGTGCTTGTGTTTCCTTCTGTTTTCGGATCGACCTAAAATCTTTTACTTTGGAGAACCACCCTTGCCCCATTCTACATCTGCCTATTTCATTTAGTTAGAGCTGTATTCCCCTCATTCTTACCTTACTCTGTGGGTCATGAGGCTCGAGATCAGCCACTCAGAAAACTCCAGCCCTATTGTCTACAGACTTGCTCAGAAGTAGGCACAGGACTCAAATTAGCCAATCAGAACCTTCCCTAGAATTTTCCGCAGTATCTTCAAGAGGATGCTTTCCTCCTCCCTCCTCCTCCTTCCTCCCCTCCTCCTCTTCCCTCCTCCCTTTATTTGGAGAAAGTGTCTTGCTGTGTTGCCCAGGCATGATCTCAGCTCACTGCAACCTCCAACTCCCAGGTTCAAGTGAATCTCCTGCCTCAGCCTCTTCAGTAGCTGGGATTACAGGTGCCACCACCATGCTCAGCTAATTTTTGTACTTTTAGTAGAGATGGGGTTTCGCCGTGTTGGTCAGGCTGGTCTCAAACTCTGACCTCAAGTGATCTCCCCACCTAGGTTTCCCAAAGTGCTAGGATTACAGGCACAAACCACTGCACCCAGCCGAGGATGCTAACTTCTCAGAGACTACATGTGGAAGAAACTTGCCAATGCCTGGTACCAAAAGAGGAAGCAGATCTGAGAGAATCAGAGTTCTTGTGACATCAGCCATGCCTGAAGTCTACCCTTTGTGCTTCCCAGTTCTATAATCTAATTCTCTTTTTCCTTGAGCTTATTTGAAACTTTATTCATGTTTCACTGTATCTTTCTCATCCCTGTGACTCCCTGGAGAGCTTAGTTGAAACTCAAAAAAATTTCTTTTTTCACTTGGAACTGAAGGAATTCTGAAGAAATCAATGTGTAAACATCCTTGTAATTTTGTACATTCTAATTCTATGCTGGCTGTGGCTTCCCTTCTCATAACAAAACCCAGAAAGCCTGAAGAGACACTACAGACTCCCCAACAATTTGATATTGAGACCCCTGCCTTTGGAATTCTCATTTCTATTCTTTTAGGCATCACACTGTTTTCTAAACTGCCAAAATGATTCAAATGATCTCGGACACCATAGCTTGTTTGACAGTTGCTGACATCTAGCCAAACAAAACAAAAGTTTACAAGACTGATGGAGATTATAAATAAAGGATTGCAATACCCAAGACTCACAATATTCAAGGCATGTCAGTAAAGTGACATGTTTAACTGGATTAAATGTAACCCAGCCTTCACTATGTGAAATATGTATATCCTTTAAAGAATTGAAGTTAATAGTAGATCCTGCAATTCGTACCACAATGAACAGTGTGAGCTTGTCAATAAGAAAATAGATAATAAGGGCTATGATTAAAGGACTTTCAGTGTACATGCCTTGTCATAGGTCTTCTCTACGTTTCCCAGCTAAGGGTCTGTCATAGCCTCGCTGGCAGTCTGGGGTTTAATCAGCATCCTAACTGTGAGAAACGCTGGGAATTAAATACCATTCCTTTCCAGAGTTCAAAGAAGTCACATTTGAAGGCCGAGGCTTAGATGCAAATACGAAAGAGATTTTGAGGGGAAAGAAAAATCACACATGGCCAGGAAGCACCCCTGGTCTAAACAAAATGTATCCCAGAGTAGATTTTCTCTAATCTCTGCTTTAGAAAGATCAGCTATCTCGTTTGAAACCTCGAAAAGCGATCACATTTACTATATTTCTAGAAGTCTGTAAGTCATGACTGTTTCTTCCTTTTCCCCTCCCTCAGGAGAGAGAGAAAAAAAGGTGTTATTCTGCCTGCCTTCCAGGAAGATTTCATGAATATCTCAATAACAACAACAACAAAAAGAAAAAAATAACCACAATTTGTCTGTTCTGTTATCAGCAATTAAAGATACTTTATCTAGTTACTATGGAAGATGGCACCATTCGACAATCATCTCTGACAAACTGATCATTATCAGTAATTTATTACCAGTTTCTTAGTTAATTATCCTCAGGAAGGAGAGCAAAAATCATTTGTATAGAAAATAAGTAGTCATTAACAACAGTGGAATTTGTTGGGAATGTGATTATAAATCACCAGCCGGGACTGGTAATGATTCCTAGGAAGAAAGAGGAGGAAGAAAACACAGACACTATATCCAACTTTAGGGAACTATTCTGGGGAAAGAGCATTTTATAATAAACTTTTTTCCCACCAATTAAAATGAAGAATGGCTTGCCTCTTAGTAAAAGAGTGCCAGACACTTTATTCTCAATGCAGTAGAGTTGGGCAGGGGAAGAACACATTTTTGCTTCAGCAGGCAGAGCTCGTAATAATACACGCGCTCAGGCACTTTAAAATTCTGCCTCTCCTGGCTAAGCTCACTTTGAGCCAAGAAAAAGGGCCCCACTTCACTCTTTGAAAGTTAATTGAATCTATGGACCAGGCTTTGACTTAAAGGTTTCAAAACTGTCTGGTCCACAAACCAAGCGTGGACTTAGGAGGCATGATCTGTATTTGAACTTGTCATTGCCAATTGCAAGCTCAGAATCTTTGGGCCTATTATGGAGCCTGTGATCCTATTTGTGAAAATGGAATAGGATATGTATCTGCTAGGGGTTAAGCCATGTCCCCTCAAAAAGACAGATAAACCTTTAACCAGGATATCTATCTGCTAGGGGTTAAGCCATGTCCCCTCAAAAAGACAGATAAACCTTTAACCTCAGGTACCTGATAATGTGACCTTGTTTGCAAATAGAATCTACAGAAAGGAATCAAATGAAGATGAGGTCAGTAGGGTGGACCTGTCCTTATAAGGAGAAATGTGGACACAAAGACAGACATAGACAGAAGGAAGATGATGTGAAAACACCCAGGGAGAATGCCACATGACAATGGAAGCAGACAGAGGTGCTATGGAGCTGCCAATCGCAATATGCCAGAGATTGCTATCACACCAAGAGTCAAAAGAAGCAAGGCAGAATTCCCCTAAAGGTTTCAGAAGGAGCATGACTCAGCTGACACCTTGACTTTGGGCTCCTTGGCCCAGAATGGTGAGGCAATAAATTTCTGTCATTTTTAGCCACCCAGTTTGTGATACTAACTAATACACTATCTTACAAGGTCTTTGTGCAGATTAGGGAAGGAAGGGCTTAGAATGTACTTGGGAGAAAGTCTGACAGGTGATACGAGTGACATGAAAATGCTTGCTCAAGAGCTTCATAAATGATGACCCTACCTAGACAAACAATACGTTTTTAGACCAAGCTTGTCCAACCAATGGCCCACAGGTCACGTGTGACCCAGGATGCCTTTGAATGTAGCTTAACACAAATTCATAAGCTTTCTTAAAACATTATGATATTTTTCTGTGATTTCTTAAATAGTTCATCAGCTATTGTTAGTGTTCGTGTATTTTACGTAGAATCCAAGACAATTCTTCTTCCAGTGTGGCCCAGAGAAGCCAAAAGATTGGATATCCCTATTTTAGACAACAGTACACAGAGAGGGTCTACCATGTGCAATACTCAAGTTGAAAGAGCTTTAGGCTTGGCGTCAGACACTTGGGATTCAGATCCTATTCTTCCATTTCCAAGTTTTCACCATAGTCGGCTTTGGACTAGTCATCTATAGCTTTGAGGCCGTCCAGTATATGCCTTCCTCACAAAGCCGCCACGAGCCCGAAGTTGGAAAATGCACATTATATAAGCCCTTTGTAGTCTGAAGCACCTTTTATTCAGCAATGCCACTAAGATGGGTTCTGGGGACACCATGGTGTGTAACTTAACAAGCACCATGCCAATGAATCTGCAATTGGTCCAGTGAGATCTTTGGGGTGGCGAGCAGTTATTGGAGGGGTTGGGAATTGCCTTTCTGCAGAATCTAAACTGAGACGTGACACAAGAATGGGTCTTGCCAAGTGACCGAGGCACCCTCTGGCAGAAGGAGAGGTACACGTCTCCAAGGCTGGAACAGAAATGACACGGAGGACAGTGTGTTGAAAGCCCTAGGAATAATGACCTGGAGAAAAAGAGAGAGAGAGGGGTGGGAGAGGAAGGCAAGAGGCCAGATGAAACGGGGATTACAGGCCAAGTTATCCATTTTTATTTTACATTTGGGTTTTTATTCAAGGCTGGGAGGGGGGAAAGATGGGGAAAGGTAACCTGATTTGAATATTAAAAGGATCAACCTATCACAAAAAGATTGGATCTGAAGGCAAGGAAAAGAGGGAGACCAGTTACGAGGCTTGCAGTCCAGACGCAGGTAGTTTCGATTAAAGTGGCAATAATGGCGCTAGGGAAAAAGTGCGCAGATTTTTAGATATCGTTTGGAGGAAAGCCATTATTATTACTTTTATCTCTTAATTTAATTCAACTCAATCCTATTGGAATGCCTTCTGTCACTTCCCTGACAGATGGTCAGCCTATAAAAAAAAGATTCATTAGTTTAAACTGAATAACCTATGCTTAATCACCCTTTCCCTCATCCTCTATATGAAAATAAACTCTTAACTAATAATCATAAAAAGCAGACAAGTGCAAACAATGGTCCTGGGCAAAGGTAACGGATTCCAAGTTGGATTAAGCCCCATCATAATATCGTTGGTAGTGGGTGCCCTTCGCTGACTAATCTACGTGCTCAACATCATTTAATTTTCACAATATCTTTGAGAGAGGAGTGTTATCTCCATGTGACAAAGAAGAAAACTGAAGTTTGAAAAGACAAACTTATATAGAGACCCACAGTTAGTATGGGGTGGATACGCAGTAAGTAAAACTGAGAGTATGATTCTCAAATCCATCAAATCTCTTATATGGACCCATGAAGTTAATGAAAAGAGCATTTGAATCAATAAGATCAATGCTAAGAGAAAACAATATGAAGAGTTGCGTATACTCAATCACGAAGAGATCAGAGTTGAATTCGCATGAACAATTTCCTATGAGGTCTATGAAACAGAAAATTACAGTGCCTCCCGGAACATCCGTTCTCCTAAGCTGGACAGCAAAGCCAAGAACTAATTTAGGTACAAATGTTTGCCAGGTGTTCCTCAGATTGGAAGAGGGGAAAAGCGGCTTTTCTACCATTGGTGACACTTCTGCTATGGTCTAGATATGCTTGATTCGAATCCATTCAAGTTCTGAGGTTCATTTCTTGCAACCAGACCTGTGGCGGCCCAGAAGTACCTCTTTTTCTGCCAAGTGTGGTCCAAGTACCACCAAATGAATGCCTGTTCAACAGGGCCTGTTGCCCCCGGAATGAGCACCGTGGAAGTTACTGGGTTGAATGTACTGGTGCTGGGGATGCAAAGACAGGTAAGATATTCTCCCGTCTCAAGCAGCTCATGGGCCAGATGGCACACGAGAGGGACCCAGCAGAGGACCTCAGGTACTTTTTAATATCTGACAAACAAAAGAAATCACAGACAAGGTGCTTTCAACATCTCTCCTCTTTATACCTTTCTCAGATTTAAAAGCAAAATGCCCTTATAATTCTCATCCTCCAAATGCCAAGATGGCCTTTCTATCTTGTGTTATCATTCCTGGGTTCTTCTTCTTTTCTTCTTCTTTTTCTTTTGTTTTCATGCAGGTGTATCTGGAAAGATGCAGCTTCTTCCCCCAGGGTAGACTCTGTGGTGACACTTCAGAAAACTTGTCTTACAAAGGTTTGGAAAGAGATTCTAACCCTCTAAGATGCTTCTTTGTGAGCCTCAGGGAAAGATTTTCACATAATCCTGTAGGTTCTCCTCTCTCCTCCCCTACCAAGGTGCCTCTCTTTCCAACCAGGCAAAAATCATCCAGGATGGGAGGGCACCTAAGTGGAAAACAAAACAAGAACAACAACAACAACAAAAACCCAAAGCAGCAGTAAAGGCCTTCTTGGAGTCACAGTAAGGTATTAAAAAGTGCAAAGCCCAAAATGCAGGAGGAAAGGTCTGAGAGAGAAAAGAAATGGGTTCCTAAGCTGAGCCACATGTCAGAGTCAAGAAAGAAAATGTCTTTGCAAACAGGCTTGACCCAGGCCAACCCAATAAAGGTGCATAGAGTCTCAGGGGTCTCTGTCCTTCCATTGTGTCAAGTCACAAGCAGTAAAGAGTCTCAAGGAGGGGCAGCTGTTCCAATTCCGAGAGTTGCTGAGCTCACAGCTAAAGGCGGCATGGAGGAGACGCCGTCCATCCTAAGATTGTTAAACATTATGTCTAGCACATCTTCTCCCCTCCTGAAGAATCCTGCCATGTTCAACCTAAGGAATGGGGTACAAATGTGCCACATTTTGAGTGGAACTCTCGTCATCTGCTAAACACGGAGCTTATTTCCATTTGAAATGAACGAAACTATTGATCAAAATTGGCTTGGATGTGATCACTGCCAAAGGATAGCGTGGCCCTGGGGAGGGAGAGTGAGAGAGGAGGAACGATAAAGAGCAGGGCATCCAGGAGCAGAGTGATGACGCACTGTGAAGACAGACACCCCTTCTAACTGTGACTCAGCACTGTGTGGTCCCCACTAATGTACCCAGAAGAAGTCAATGCCAGGCTGATGAAGTTTACAGTCTTACAAACGACGGTAACTGTGGCACCCAGGAAGGCAGAGCCAGCGTCTTAAGACTGTGGTCCCACATAGGGCAGTGGATCATGCGATTACCCACCGAGACACCCTTTCTTAGCTGCAGTCCTTGGGCACAGAGGAAAGCACACACAGGGTGAAACCCTCCATTACATCTGCACCCACCCCTGCATTTAGAACACCCCACAATCCAGCCCTGTGTGAGGTGCTACTCAAGAAAGAGAAAAGAAATAGATAAGTATCTGCCCTCTGGTCAGGCATGGCTTATAGATCCCAAGATTATTTTTAAAATAGACGTTGGCAGGGCAAAGTAGTTCACACCTGTAATCCCAGCACTTTGAGAGGCAGACAAAGGAAGATCACTTGAGGCCAGGAGTTTGAGACCAGTCTAGGCAACAGAGCAATACTCTGTCTCTAAAGAAAAAAAAAATTATCTGTGTGTGATGGTGTGCATCTGTAGTTCCAGCTACTCGGGACGCTGAGACGGGAGGTTTGAGGCTGCAGTGAGCTATGATCATTGTACTGCACTCCAGTAAGGGTGACAGAGCAAGACCAGATCTCTTTAATTAAAAAAAAAAAAAAAAAAAAAAAAAAAAAAAAAAAGAAAGAAAAAAAAAAAAAGAGGACATAAATCGATGTGAACACTAGCTGCCGCACAGAGCCTGATGCAAACTTCTCTTCGGGTTCATCTGTTCAGATGCTCAAGCTGAACCATTAAAGTTATTAGTAAGTCTTTTTCACTCACCTCTTCCACTAAGTCTAGGGTCCAGTCCTCACCTTTATGTCCAGCATCCTTCTGCTATCATTAGCTCCTGCCCACAGCTACCATCTTAGCAGCGACCATCATCTCTTCTCTGACCTACAGCATTTGTCCAGAATTGATATTCTTGCTCTTCCCACAATTAAATTTCCACCTAGGTGTCACAGAGATTTTTAAAACATAAATCATATCCTATCCCTCCTCTATTTAAAACTCTACAGTGACTTTCCATTGCACTTAGAAAAAATGTTTCCTTCACTATGCCCCATCTCAGGTACTACTACGTCACCCTGATGTGACACTGTTGTCATCTTTCTCGGCAGATCGCTGACTTACGTATTCACTGTCTGATCCCTACACTGTGACCAACTCCACGTGAGCAGAGAACCGTCCAGGGTTGGTCATTGCCATAACCTCTGTTTAGAACAGTGTCTGGCATTGGGTAAGTGCTCCATAAATACTTGTTACATGAATGAATGAACACCAGAGCCCCCCATTTCTACAACTGGGAGGTTGAGTATCTTGATGTCAAAGTTCCTTCCCAGGCTATTCCAGGAGAGACTGCAGTCTGTCTCCCTTCAGAGCCTAAGACAGGAGGACCTAGAGCCACTACCGCAGGGACTGAAAGAGTTCTCCTCTGTGTCCTGTTACCAACTCAGCGTGAAAACTTAGGTTATTTTCCCTCTCTGAACCACAGGTTACTTTTACGTGGAAATATCTTAGAGCTTTTCCATCTCTAAAAGTAGTATTGTCCTAGGATCCCTCTTTATACAAGAACTTGATTCACTCATGCTTGCTCTTCGTGCTGCTTTGCAATGTGGAAATGTCCTGGGGGGCTGTGGGCAGGAATTTCCTCTGATACCAGATAATCACAGACCTCAACTCCAAGAAGTCAGAGAAGTGACATTTTAATGGATTTATAACGGAGAAATATGATGAATATAATCGGAGATAAAGTAATCCACGGGTAGTTTCACTAGCAAAACAAACAAACAAACAAACAAAAAACTACAGCTAGGGTAAGATAAGCTGGTCTTTTTAAAGAGTTATTTTAAATGAATAATTAGATAAGCTAATAAAACTTAAAATCTGAATATGTTTAAAGCATTGTATAAGAATTTGTCAACACAGTCATCACAGATTTGGCGTTCTTGAAATTTCTGGACAGAGAATGAGTTTCATTTTTTGTTTGTTTGTTTTTTTTTTTTTTTTTGAGATGGAGTCTCACTCTGTTGCCGGGCTGGAGTACAGCAGTGCACTTTCGGCTCACTGCAACCTCCGCCTCCCAGGTTCAAGCGATTCTCCTGCCTCAGCCTCCCAAATAGCTGGGACTACAGGCACATGCCACCACACCCAACTAATTTTTGTATCTTTTGGTAGAGATGGGGTTTTACCATGTTGGCCAGGATAGTTTCAATCTCCTGACCTTGTGACCCGCCCACCTCAGTCTCCCAAAATACTGGGATTACAGGCGTGAGCCACCACGCCAGGCCTGAATTTTTTTTTTTTATAGCCAGCCAGCTGGCTAGCTTATATCATGGCTATCTACGAATAAAGAACAATTGAGGGAGAATTGCACACATTTTAAGGCCAAAACCTACTTTCGAGAATGTGAAAGTAATGAAGAATCATTACCATAAAAATAGACCTCAGAGTCACAAATAGGATTCCCCAAGCCACATACAGAATCAGGTCACTATGCTAAAAAACATGGGTTCTGCAACTGACAGAGGGCAGCCTGCTTCTCTATTTCATCAAAGTCAAGTCACCTGAGGCCCTACCCAGGACAGAGACTGTTGAACTGCAGGGTTGCTGTATACACCTGAAAGTAGCAAAGTTCCCTTTCTCTTAAGACATTGTTAATTTTTTTCATTCTTAGGCTGGCTATCCATGGGGAAAACCATTTAAAATTACCCTGCCTTAGTGGAGAAGGTTTAAAAGTTCATGCAGAAGCAAAAAGACAGCTTGTAGGAAGGCAATGAGATAATTCTAAAGAGTGCGTGTGTGTGTGTGTGTGTGTGTGTGTTTAAAAGAAGCGTAGTGTGCAAATAGACCCAAACTATGTAATAGAGTAAAACCTACGACAGCAGTAACCATGATAATGATACAATAACAGCCAGGGTTGATATGGAATGCTGCTGTGTGCCAGATGCTATGCTAAATGCTTTCCTGCATTATCTTATTTAACCATTAGCCATTTCTGTAAGTACTACTCCATGATTTATTTGGGAAAACAGAGGCACAGGGAAACTGAAGGACTTGCCCATGTTTATGCACACTACCAAGTGGCATAATTAGAGTTTAAACCTTTATCTGCCTCCATCATACTGCCCAATGATTCCAGCAGACGTTTCCCGCCAAGAAGAACAGTCAGAGCATAGGCAATTTTTTTTTCTTTTTGGCACCAAATATCATCAACTGTTCTTTCTGCTGGGGTCAAAGGAGTCAGCCTCGTGGAGACAGCAATGGAGAGGGACTTTTATTCAAGTCATACAGGACATCCCACATGAGACAGTAAAAATAACACTGGAACGACATAGTACCTGGAGCAAAAGCACCAACCAACCAACCAACCAACAACTCTTACAGTTTCCAACCTGGCACCACCTAAGAACAGACAATGGTAAAATCACTGGAATGAGGAGATAATTCCTTGCGTCTAAAATAGTAAGGTTGGCACCATTTTACATTGGCTACTGAATGGATACAGGACAAAGAACCGCATATTAGCAAACAAGACAGAGGCCCTGGAAGAAGCCATGCAAAAAACCAACCAGGAGCTGGAAAAGGGCAAATACATTCAGTCGTCGAAAGTGAGTGAGAATTCTGTGTTTACCTTGGTTTAACTCTCAAACCGTCTTCCACAGCAGGCGTGCCATTTCGCATTCTTACCAGCAATATTTGAGAGTTTCAGTTTCTCCATACCCTGGACAACGCTGGTTACCTTCTGTTATTACTTGTCATCCTAGTGGGTGTGACATGACGTCTCCTTGTGGTTTTGATGTGCATTTTTCTGTTTTTCTGTTGAGGTTTTTTTATTGTTGTTTTTTAGATAGGGTTTTGCTCTGTTGCCCAGGCTAGAGTGCAATGACTCAATCACCACTTACTGCAGCCTCGGCCTTGCAGGCTGATGTGATCCTCCCACCTCAGCCTCCCACGTAGCTGGGACGACAGATATGTGCCACCACACTCAGCTAATTTATTTTTATTTTTTGTAGAGATGAGGCCTCCCTGTGTTGCCCAGGCTGACATAAAACTCTTATGTTCAAGGACTCTTTCTGCCTCGGCCTCCCAAAGTGCTGGGATTACAGGTGTGAGCCACCACGCCTGGCCTGATTTGCATTTCTCTAATGACTAATGGTGCTGAGCATATTTCCACGAGCTTATTGGAGGTGATCATTGCACAGCATTGTGAATCTACTAATGTCCTTAAATTGTACACTTTATAATTCACATAATTCTATATTATTTATATTACATACTTTTATATTATGTAACATATCTATATTTTATATTATGTGAATTTTACCTGAGTACAAAGTTTGAAAGTATAAATATAAACAAAGATAGAATTAATCTGCAAGCCACCGTACAGTTCCCAGGATATCATTAAAAAAAAAAAAAAATCTTGCTCTTTAGGTTACTTCTTCCATTCAGCTATAATTCCTACAGATAATGATTTAACTCCATTTAAATATGTTTTTTTCCTATATATAAAGAAAATCACTCCTGGATATGCAAACGGTTTCCTGAATTTCAGTTACCAGTGAGCACTATTTGGTGGTCTTCAGTTCAAACTACATTATTTTCTCTTGTCTGCTACAAAACCTTAAGGAATGGCCTTAGGTACTCAAATAATATTTGTGAGAGGTTTATAATGATGAAGATGTAAAAAGCTCCAGACATTACACTCCAGACAAATAAACTGTGTTTCAGGGCAACAGTCCATGAGCAGTACAGGCATTTCAGCATGGTCTCTGAAATCGTACTGCCTGGGTTCAAATTTCACGGAGTGTCAGCGTTGCAACTTGATCACATCACTAAACATCTGTAAGCTTATAGCCCCTCAACTGTGTAATGGAAGCATTGTGCCTAGCTATACTGCTGTGAGTGTTAAATAATACAGGCGTGGCTCCATTTATGTTAGCTATTCTATATCTACTCAATTCATCCAAAATTTTAAGCTATTTCATTTCTCCTCTGGATGCAATTATATTGCAGAGGCATCCACATACAAATACATTTCTGTTGTTTAACACCCTATAACAGATGGCTGTTCATAGTGTGGTGCATGAACCAGCATCAGGAACATCACCTAGAAGCTTGTTAGAAGTGCCGGATCTCAGGCTCCACCTAGACCAATGAAACAGAATATGCATTGTAGGAAGATTCCTGGAAAGATCCCTGTGCTCACTAAAAGCTTGAGAAGCACTGGTATGGAACACTGGAAGGAAAGTTCATTAGAGCATGTTTCCTATACCAGAGCTCAGAGGACCTATAGCTATTCTTCCTACAGTAGGCAGGACTGTACATTTGGTTTCTTCCCCCAGAAAAGACAATGGATACGGAAGAATCCCCCTCAGATTAGTAGAGTATTGGGAGAAACAAAATTTACTTTGTATATTCATAATTTAGATATGTCATACTCTCTTCTCCAAAGTATCCTAAGATTCTGACAATGTTACTGTTATTTAACTCCCATGAGTAAAATAAGCCACAGGAATGCACCACTGAACTTGGCCATGACAGATCAATGTTAGTAACTTCTTGGATTGTTAATCTCTCTTTAATCTTTTAAAACTCTTTCCACTTGGGAGCCATCTTGACTTGTTGGGTCTAAGACACCTACTATAAAAATCTGAAGATATCATAGCAATCCAAGAGCCCTCACAAGCCATACTAGCTGAAGAAACACTGCTGTTTGCTGCCAACTATAATTAGACTTACCACACTTCAAGAACAGAAGGAAAATTAGAAAGAAAAAAAACCTCCTGGGCCCCCCATCGTCCTTTTGTGACAGAGCTAATTTAAAATGCAGTACATCATCAAAGTCACATTACTCTGATGATATGGAATTTATGAGGGATGTCCCACATCATATTATGCATTAACTTGAAGTCAACAGGGGAGGACAATAGGGGACAGAAATTAGAATGTGCAAAACATTTGGAGTCAATTGAATCTACTCAATTGCATGCTGGTAAAAACATAAATTGCAAAGTGATATCTATTTTTTTTTTCCTTCCTACAAGATTTGCTGGAGACAGTGAAAGTTTTGAAAGACTCTTGAGGATATCAGAGATTTATCTGAAGTCCAAGGAAGCAAGTACGTCTATAATTCAAGACTTTCGGGTTGCATGTATACAAGAGGTAGATTGTAGTCCTGTGATGACTGTGGTCTTGTGATGATTTGTGTAAATCACCTGGGTATCAATGTTTACTAAGCATTGGTGATTACTATTCCTGTGTCACCTCTGCTATGAATAAGATGTCCATTCCCAACGGCATGAAAAGCATGAATCACACATCTCCATTTTGTGGATAGCCTAGAGATAGATATATATATGAAGTCATTGGATAGAAACTAAAGAGTCATCTTAGTGGGTCAAAGATTAAGGTAAGTGTCCTCTCTAGAGGGAGACTGCAGGAAAAGGGAAGAAATTGAAAAATAAATACAAACTTAAAAATCTATATTGCCACTACTGAGGAAAAGAGAACGGAGAGGGAGAAACTGAGCTTGTGTAACATATAAAAATAGGCAGTGACTAATTAAATACACATATGTTGGTTGTGATAGCCCCAGAGAAAGAGGATTTGCTCGAAGGGCTGTGGCTTAAAGCCTCAAAAATGTCCATGGGTCAGGATCCTGGTCTTTACAGGAAGCCTGGAGCAACGGTTGATGGATTGGATCATTCACTGAATCATTCAATCATTCACTGAATCATTTAAGCATCTGTCACAGCCATTTACATGTGCTAAAGATACGTTGATGAATAAACCTGACATGCGAACAACCCTCATGGAACTTATAGGGAATGGGAGTGTAAACACTGAGCTGATGGTTTTAGGATGTTGGGTGGTATGAAAAGAAAAATGAATCAGTTTATGAAAGAAAACCCTTAGGGTTCTGATGTGGTTTAGAGTGGCAGGGCTTGTGAGACTCCCAGTGAGTCTCTGTCCATGACAATTATCCCACACTGACCTCATACCCAGAGGAGCTTCAAAGTAAATCTCTGGGTTCACTTTCCCCAGGGTGATCCCTCAATTTCTCCATCAGACTTAACTGTAGACAGAGCTCTGGCTGGAAAGAAGGTGACCAACTCTCCCAGTTGGCTTAGAACAGAGGGTTTTCCCAAGACACAAGACTTTGAGTGCTCACACAGAAAAAGTCCCAGACAAACCAGGACACATTTTCCACTCTAACTGCAATTGTTCACTCCTGCCTTGTTCCCATGGAATTTCATCCCAACCACGGTCCCCACTTGATTTTTGCCGCAGGATGTGGAATCCAATGCTATAGCAGACCTGTGTCATGAATGACCGTCCTTCCTTCAAACACCCTTTGTATTTGCAGAAAGCTCATACCTCCTTCTACAGAAGCCAAACAAGTTTTCTATATGTTGAATACACACATATGACCAGGCTTGACCATTAGGATATGCCCCATTGGACTTTTCATTTTCATTCATGTGTAATTACATGAACTGCACAGATCTTAACTGTAGAGTTCTATGGTGTTTTGCCAACACACATATATACATGAACCAGTACCCCAGTCAAAGTGCAGAGAAATGCCATCTCCTTAGAAAATTCCTTTCTCCCTCTTTGCATTCTGTGCTCCTCCCCCAGAAAAAATGCAAAGGAAGTAAGTACTTTTATAATCCAATATTTTTTTTATTGCATTAATACAAAAGGTAGATTGTGGTCTTGTGATGATTTGTGTAAATCATCTGGGTATCAATATTTACTAAACATTTGGTGATTAATACTCCCGTATCACCTCTGCTACGAACAGGATGTCCTTTCCCAATGGCATGAAAAGCATGAGTCACACATCTCTGTTTTCTGGATAGCCTAGAGATAAATATATATGAAGTCTTTGGGTAGAAACTGAAGAGGCATCTTAGTGGGTGAAAGACAATCACTATCCTGATTTCTATCCCCATAGGCCAATTTCTCCTGTTTGTCAGCTTCATAAAACCAGAACCATAAAGCATGGACTCTTTAGTGGATAACTTCTCTTGCTGAGTATAATGTTATACACACACACACACACACACACACTGATGTCCTTGTCAGCAATTCATTTCTGTTTATTGGTGGATAACATTCCATTGAATGACTATACAACTTACTTATGCATTCATTTATTGATGGGTGCTTGGGTAATTTCCCTTTTTTCTTCTTTTGCCATGGCAAATAAACATGCAATCAGCATCCCTGAAGAAGTCTTTATGTGCAGATATGTTTTCATTTCTCTTGATAAAATATTTAAGTCCAGAGCCACAGCTCTGTGTATGTGTATATATGTGTATATATATATGTGTGTGTGTATATATATAAATATAACATATATATTGTTATATTTCCTCCTTGCAACTTGAATTTTCATTCTCTTAATGTCTTTTTATCGGACAAAGTTTTTAATTTTGAGGAAGTCTGTCAAACTTCTCTTTTATGTCTAGTACTTACTGTGTTTTATCTGGGAAAATGTTGACCATGCTCAGTTTTCAAAGGCAGATGTTTATGTTTCCTTCCAGGGGCTTTCAAGTGTTTGCTTTTGTAGTCAGGTCTGCAAACTACCTTCAGTTAATTTTTGTCTATGATGGAAAATATGGATCTGAGTTAAATTTTTCCATTCCAGCATCCAGTAGGTCCAGGATTATTTGTTGAAAAGACTTGCTTTTCCTCCTCAAATTGCACTGGTGCTTTTGTAAGGAAAAAAAAAAATCACTTGACTCTGTATGTTACCATAAGTCTTGGGGCTTAAGGGGCTAGGTAAAAGCATGAGATCAATTGAGCACCATCCCTGGAGGCTGTGTCACGTGTAGAGTCCAGAACCATGGCTCTGTGTCCAGGAGTACGGATGCTGGTGGTGCCACGTGGCAGCGATCACAGGGCTGGTAGCAGCATCCTTAGCAGGGAGTTTCTACGCAGGGATACTAATGGTACCTTCATCCCTATTTTCCCAACCGGGTTCTCAAATTTTCCTGATACTGCATTTTCCCCAAAAGCATTCAAATCAAATTATCATTTGCACAGGTTACTTAGAAAAGTTGTCTGTTGCAGACAATCAAGAATCCTGTATCAGTACAGTTGGTCTGTCCACACACTTAATATCAGCGTCTCATCTAGTTCCATGGTTTGGCTTTCCTATTCCTGTACTGGTGTTGACAGTTCTCAATGCCTGGCCAACCTAGGATGCTCCTGGCTATGCCAAGTGTGCTTTACAACACAGAGCATGTGATGCATCAGAAGTAAGGTGAATCTTCTTAGGACTCATTCCCAAGGAGCCAGGACAACTTCCAGTAATCACAATGTTCCACAGGGACACTGGGAGACTGTCCTTTATACAGGTAGAAAGTGAGAGGAAAGTGACCAGTGGTGTTGGTGACACCGGCAGTCAAGGGGCCAGAGAAGGGTCTTCAATTCACATGGAAAGTCTGAGATCTTTGCCTTCTCGTGTACACGCTAGGAGCAGAGAGAGACGGTAACACAGGCATGGGGAGGGTAACTGCACTAAAAAGACAAAAAATAAAAATAAAAATAAAAATAAAAAACTAAGCTCAGACAAATGGGAATGGAGTCCAATGCAACTGTCCAGGAGAGGAATCCAGAGCAGAAAAGTGCACAGTCCACAGTATGCCCATGCAGGAAGAAATCTCGAGAAGAGACGGTCACCAGGAAGCACAGCAAACTGCACGACTGCTCTGCAGGAATGATCTCCATAAAAGGGATGGGAGAGTGAGGGAGATGAACGTTTAAAGGGTACAGAGAAAGTAGCACAGACCTCAGAGAAACAATGTTTAATAAACATCGCCTTAAAGCAGGAGGTAACTCCATACATTCAAGAAATGGGAAAACAGTAATGGTCTCTGAGGGCCATACTGGAGTGGAGTCTAGGGCAACTCGGAAACCCTCCACGCAAGAGGACAGACATTGACCTTCTCCATGAAAAGGAACTTCGGATTGCTTCTTGTTGGTAACTGCTTCCTCTTCCTAAGAGTACCCAAGAGAAGTTACAGATCCCCCATTTTATGCAGCCTTTGTAAGACCATACATTGGGTACTTTGCCTTCCCACTCTGGAAGACGAAGAGTTTCCTAAAGGCACTTTCTGTCACACCCTAGCTCTCCCTGCCAGGGTGGACTCACAAAGGGGAGGTATTGCCTAAGTCTGGCCAATGGGATGTGTTCTTCTGGGATCCAGAACTGGAGCAGAATGAAAGATGGACAGAAGACTTAGATGGAATTCATTTCTTCCCATGGCGGAGACCTCACAGTGGCCTGGTGCCTGCCATGCTACCAACGCTGCTTTTTCAGCCACCTCTGAATTTTGTAAGCTCATTGACTACTGCTAATAAATATTCTTTTTGCTTAATGTAAGGGGGGAATTGGTTTCTGTTGCTTGCAACCAATGAGCCTTAATTGGTCCACAAAGTTGAGACTGTCCCTGTAATTAACTGCAGTGTTTCATTTCGCTCCTTTGTAAATTGGGTTGATACTCATACATGAAGGATAATTACTTTGTTCTCATGTAATCCCTTTTGATGTTAAAAATCTCCATTAAGAGGCCCTGTTTGGGTCCATGAGAAACTCTCTCTACCTCCTAGAAAGGCAGGACAAGGGCTACTAGACCACAAATGCTCTGAGAATGGGTCATTCATTACAATAATATATGGAAAATTAAGGATACTTTATTGAAATCCTAGTGAGCTGTTCTGAAACAACAGGTATTTTCCAAAAGCCAACGGCATTAAAATTAAAAACTACGAAAAGTAAAAATTTTTCACCATGTTCCCATGTTCATAAGAGCCTGTCCTATATGTAATTATAATCACGACAGCCATAGGTCTTAGCAGCAATCTAGCAATGAGTAAGATGTCTTAAGAAAACTGATCCTATGTCTGAGAGCCCTGGTACCCACTTCTGAGCTCACCCACAAAGCCACGAGTCCACGCTAAGTGAAGCACTTGCAAATACCAGAGACTACTGCAACAAGGGAGGTTGAAATGTCTTTCCCCAGTTAGGAGTCTACTGACACAGCAAACTCAGTGGGTGTCTCAGAGATGTCCCTGTGCACCAGAGAAAAATAGAATTTGGGGAAAACTGGGGGCAGGGTGAGAATAACGGAAGCAGGGGAACAACCTGCATCGTACTGTTGGGCACGGTAAGCATGAATGAGTTGACTGTCACTCATGCAGTTCCACCCACAGCTGAGCTTGGACCAGTTTGCTAGTACATTCCAAGAGGCTCACCTGCAAGGTGGGGGGACAATGGCCTGTGAGACGCATGGTTAGAACAGACACCAGGAAGAGAGGTGACTGGGGTTTTGCTGGAGCTGGATCTTCCAAATCAAGAAACAGGAGTGATATGGTTTGGCTGTGACCCTACGCAAATCTCGTCTTGAATTATACCTCCCACAATTCCCACGTGTTGTAGGAGTGATCCAGTGGAAGGTAATTGAATCATGGGGGCAGGTGTTTCCTGTGCTGTTTTAGTGATAGTGAATAAGTCTCATGAGATCTGATGGTTTTATAAAAGGGAGATCTCCTGCAGAAGCTCTCTCTTTTCACCTGCCTCCATCCATGTAAGACGTAACTTGCTCCCCCTTCCACCATGACTGTGAGGCCTCCCCAGTCATGTGGAACGGTGAATCCATTAAATCTCTTTTTCTTTGTAAATTACCCAGTTTCGGGTATGTATTTATCAGCAGCGTGAAAACAGACTAATACAAGGAGCAAAGATGCCCCTGTATGTCTATTTGAGGTATCTGTGATAGTTATGCATCATGAAAAAGAAAGAATTTGAATAGCTACAACAAAGAAAGCAGACAAGTAGCAACAATGTTGCTACAGCCCACTGTCTCCCCATCTTGCGGGTGAGCCTCTTGGAATACAGCACCAAACTGGTTCAAGCTCAGCCGCTTCTGCGGGAACTACATGAGTGACAGTCAACTCACTCATGCTTACCATGCCAGATAAGGAGAATGCAAGCACACTGTTGAGCTTGACAGCTATGACTCTTTGTCGCTTCCTTCCTGCCCCCAAACTTCATCAGATCTGGAGGGCCGGAAGAAGAAAGGAAAAAGTGCTCCAAAGTCATACAAAATCCTCCCTCTTCATTCCAAGATAAAAGAAGGGGAGGAACGAAAAACAACATACACTGTCTCCTTTTTGGAAGCTACAAGCCTGACTGGCAAGGGAAGAAAAGAAACTTGAAACACATTGTAAAATAGCTACTTTGAAAGATAAAATGACAGAGGCATAAATACCCATTAAGAGTATATCTAACAACCAAAAGCGATCAGAAAGTTGAAAAATCCGAGTTATTATTAGGGGAAGGGGAATAATATGCAACTCTGAGTTTGGGAGCAGCGAGTGGATAAAAGGTCACCTCATGTTTATATCTCACTGAGCTGACATTGTTCAATAAAGTGGGGATAATATTTAATAAAAATGTTAAAAACATATCAACAAGACATGCAATTCAGATTCTCGAGTGTTACTACAACTGGTGTTTTGTAGAACTTTAAACATCTTCTTCCGTATGTGTTGTGGAGTCTATGCAGTTATTTAGCAATAAATCATTAAGGGTTCTTATTTCAATATACATGCATCTTACTTCATGCCATAACTGTGCCATCAGTGAAAACAGCTGACTAAATGTTACATTCAATAATTAAAATAAATAATAATAATTATTATTATTTGAGACGCAGTCTCACTCTGTCACCCAGGCTGGAGTGCAGTGGTGCAATGTTGACTCACTGCAACCTCCGCCTCCTGGGTTCAAGCAATTTTCCTGCCTCAGTCTCCCAAGTACCCAAGATTACAGGTGTGTGTCACCACAGTCAACTGATTTTTGTATTTTTAGTAGAGATGGGGCTTCATCAAGTTGGCCAGGCTGGTCTCCAACTCCTAAACTTGATCTGCCTGCCTCAGCCTCCCAAACTGCTGGGATTACAGGCGTGAACCACCGTGCCTGGCCGGGGTAAATTATTTTTTATGCATAGTAGAGCTTACAATAATGCAATATGCGTTTATTTGAAAAATAGTTTACAATAAAAACAACTCTCTTTAATAGGATACTTTTTAGAAAATGTCAAGTTATATAGATTGGGTAACAGATGGAGGCACAAATTCACCACATTTCGGAGTATAACAAGGTGGCAGCAAGAATTTGGGGGTGGTTTACAAGAAGCTTTGTTTTTTAACCAATTAATTAGGTATTGAGTAAAATGTGTTTCTCTTGCACACCTGCCAAGGTAGATTACTTGTTCTTCATGTAGAGAAATAGAAAGGTAATTGATAATGTTTAAACATGGATAATTTTACGTGTTCATTTAACAAATATTCCTTGAGTCCCTACACCAATTTCTTCCACCAGGAGACATTTGCGCATGCCTGGAGACATTTTCGTTTGGCACAACCTGGCCTGGGATGGGAGGTAGGGTGTGGAATGCTACTGTCACCTAGCAGGTTGAAGGTAGGGTGCTGCTAAACATCCGAGAGTGTATAGGACAGCTTCCCTGGACGAAGAAGTATCTGGTCCCAAATATCGATAGTGGTGTGGCTGAGAAACTCTGCCCTATTGAATATCCAGCACAAGGGATATCAAGATGAGCCCCTGCCCACAGGGGGTTCACGGTGAAGATGTCATTTTCAAATCGTATCTATCCTGTTAAACTGACACATAATCATACCGGCTATTTCCACCAGTTCCAAATATAGGGCGTGTGAAGGACACCTCCTTTGCCCAGCTGTTCACCACTTGCTCCTGTAGCCTTTGGAGATGATGCTGTAGGGTGCATGTAGACAAAGAGGAGAAAGTCAAGGTCATGTTTTATTGGCTCTACAATGACTGTGCATTGATGGTGGATGTATCCAAATATTTATAATGTGTTGGAGGCTGTGCAAACAGTGAGGCACCTTGTCAGTTCTCTAATGAGTGAGGCATCCTAGGTTTGGAAGGTGGAAGTCTAGTGATCTCTGAGAGCTGAAGGGCAGGCACATGCACATGCTGGTATTTCCACAGGACTGGCTCCAAATACTTATTGAGCAACCACTATGAGCAGGGCAATGTACGGGGGGAGGATAAAGGTGCTGAAGATAAAGATAACAGAATCAAGGTTTAGGTAAAAGAAAGGAAAGGATTCCAGTTAGGTGGATCAGGAAAGGTTTCCTGAAGGTGACAAGATTGTGTTGATCTTTGAGGGTGGAAAGGATGTAAGGTAGAAGGAAATTCAACTCAGAGAAATCCATGTAAATCAACACACAGGGTAAGGAGAACATGAAACGTGAACAGGAAATGACGGTTCAGCGATGCTATGGGAAAGAGGACTACAAAGGGAGAAGAAAGTGGATAAAGCACCGAATCTCGACTGAGCGGTGTGGCCGCTCTTTTGAATGGTGCACAAAGAGGCCTTTATCCTTATGAGAGCCTCTGCTGTGTGCATCCACACATCCCTACCCTACAGAGGCAGCAGCTCTGAGCAGCAATCATTAACTCGCCCACAAGGTGAGAGATGCAACACTCCGGGCTCAGGGTCATTGATTCCAGGCTCTGACTCAGGAGGATAAACCATGGGCTCTCCACTTTCCTTAAATATGTGGCTTTCAACATAATCAAGACAGTTCTCAAGATAAGGGGGGGGGTTCCACATCACTGCAGGTGCATGCAATTATAGTTTAGAGGGTCCTAAATAATAAAACAAAAACGTGTTTCAAGTGGCCTTAATGAGGCAGTGAACAGACAGAAACAACCAAAAATCCATAAAAATTATACATTCAACTTGAATATTTATCCATGTGTTTCACAGGCTGGCAAAATAGATACCCCCAAACCCCAAAAATATATTAAGTGATGGGGGGAAGGATGAAGTAGCCTGTACAGAAATCACTTTTTTGGGAGAGGAAGGAAGGAGAGGATACACA
>NW_012106575.1:1346814-1357410 GCF_000951045.1 Mandrillus leucophaeus
CACATCCAAGGGATGTAAACATGGTCATGTAAGTGATGAAAACAGCACTTTCAAGTGTTTAATTCCATTTTTCCCAATCTCATACTAGATATCTCAGGGTCATTTTTACTTGACCTTTAGTTCCCGTATTCAGCCACCATTAGTTCCATT
The DNA here is from genome assembly GCF_000951045.1 of Mandrillus leucophaeus. Classification (NCBI taxonomy): domain Eukaryota; kingdom Metazoa; phylum Chordata; class Mammalia; order Primates; family Cercopithecidae; genus Mandrillus; species Mandrillus leucophaeus. The sequence continues at coordinate 1,346,965 of NW_012106575.1, forward strand.
GCTTTTTTTCTCTGCTCGTAGCAGACACAGGCATCTCCTCTGTGCTATGGTCTGAATGTTTGTGTCCACGCCAAAATTCATGTGTTCAAACTTAGTTGTGAATTGCCTTTATGAAGCGCTTAAGTTATGGGGGAAAAACTCGCATGAATGGGGTTCATGACCCTATAAAATGGCTGGAGACAACTAGAAAGACCATTTTTTCAGCCCTTCCATCTTTTCCACCACCTAGAAGCACAGTGTTCCTCCCCTCTGTGAACACAGCAACAAGGCACCATCTTGGAAGTAGAGACGGAGTTCTCTCCAGACACCAGACCTGCTCGTGTCTTGATCTGACATTTCCCAAGTCTGAACTTCCCAGCCTCCAGAACAATGAAAAATAAATTTCTGTTCTTTAAAAATTACCCAGTCTGTGATGTTTTGTTATAGCAGCACAAACCAACAAAGTGAAACATGCATTTGCTCCTCACTGAAGCACAAACATCTTCATTAACTTTTAAAATACCTTATAGTGTCTCAGTGTCTCCAGGGTCCTACCAATGCTTCATGGCACAGCTCACACTCTTTCTCTGGAGAAGTGTACTCAACTACACCAGCCTGAATTCATCAAGCACGTCTCCAAACTCTAACATCACATACTCCCTGGTAAGTTTAGGATTTGATAATTCTGCAGTGGTTCTCTGAGTGCCACTTTGCTCCTCAGTGACACTACACAGTTCTTCAAGCTAGAATTGTTCTTATTTTCTCGCTTGCCTTCTAACACTTATCATAGTTCAGGATGCTTTGCAAGGAATTCCCAATCCATACAGGTTGACCAAATATCTGTGTTTTACAGTTTTGTGTTGATAACTTAGGTGGAGGGAGGGCATGTCCTGTACAAACAGTAACCCAGCCTATTCCCACCAACATAAAGATCCCTGTACTGAGTTAAGAGTGTCCTCTGAAAAATTATGTTTACGCAGATACTCAGGAGTGACCTTATTTGGAAATAGGGTTGCAGATATAATTAGTTAAGATGAGGTCATACTGGATCAGGATGGGCCCTGAATCCAGGGAATGGTGTCCTTATAAAGAGAGGGAGATCTGGAGACACACAGACTCAGACACACAGGGAAGGAGCCAGGTGATGGAGGAAGGAGGTGGAGAAATGCCAATACACACCAAGGAATGCCAAAGATGCCAGCAACCAACAGAGATGGGGGATAAGCCAGGAAAGGTTCTTTCTTAGAGCCCTCAGAGAGAGCATGGCCCGGCAGACATCTTGATTTCGGACTTTAAGCCTCTAGAAATGTGAGAGAAGTCTGTGCTACTTTGTTATGGCAGTCCTGGAACACAAACACAACCCTCCACAAGCCCTTTTAACACAAAACAAACTCCAAGAACTGTGCCCACAACCTTGTGGTACCCTTACCCTCATCCTAAATGTTTACTAGGAACTCGATATGTACCAAGGTAACATGGAAGACAAACATGCTTTGAAAGTGGGTTTGTAGAACTATTGTAAACAGCGCCGCCATAAAAAGATCTGGAAATAACCTAAGCGCCCATCAAGAGATGAATGGAGACAGAAAGTGTGCTATGCACACAACGGAGTACTATTCAGCCTTACAAAGGAATGAGATACAGTCATTTGCAACAACACAGAATGAACTGGAGATCATTGTGTTAAGTGAAATAAGTCAGGCACAGAAAGTCACACAGTGCATGTTCTCACTCATCTGTGGGATCTAGAAATAGAAACGATTGAACTCGTGGAGACAGAGAGTACAGGGATGGTTACAAGAGGCTGGGAAAGGTAGTGTGGGTGGAGGAAGTAAGGGTGGTTAATGGGTACATGAAATGGAAAGAATGAATAAGACCTAGTGTTTGACAGCACAACAGGATGACTATAGTCAGTAATAACCTACCTGTACATTTTAAAATAAAGAGTGTAACTGGATTGTTTGTACCTCAAACAATAAATGCTTGAGGGATGGAGACCCCATTCTCCAAGATGTGTATATTTCACATTGTATGCCTATATTAAAATGTCTCATGTAGCCCATAAATATCGACACCTATTATGTACCCACAAAAATTAAATATAAAAAAAAACTGTGGTAGCAAGGGCACATTTTTTCAAAGAAAATCTTACCTGTACCTTTAAAATGTGACTAAATAAGTGGTATGTCATGAGTATGTAATCATTGCTTTTTTATAGTCAACCAATGGGGCCATGTGGCTGTTCTGATGAATGTATAATTTTGAAGTTCTTTAACAGATTTGAACAATTCATGATATTAAAATAAAAATATTTATGACATGTTGGAAGAATGGACAAAATCTTGAGAATTTGAAAATCTCTGATTTGACAAATGCATTCATGATACAGACTGAAAGGAAAGGTCAAAAAAGGGTAAGTAACATACCAAAGTCATCCAGCTAGCATAAGGTGGTGGTGATCAAGTAGGGCACATCCCACTGAAAGACTGAAGCTGCCTTCAGAGTTCTTCACTGCAGTGGAAAAAATGTGTGCCCATCTTCAATGGCCATTAACATTGCAATGTTCACAGACACAATCAAAATCACAGTTTCTAATGCCCCTCAGCCCCACACCAAACCATCTAAAGACCTCTATCATCCAAATAGCTAGTAGTTTTATTAACTTATTGCTGATACTAACCCTCTTCTCCCTCCCTCTCTTCCTTCTTTTCTTCCTTCCCTCCTCAAGTATTTCCCAAGTACCTGCTCTTTATCAGATATTCCTCTGCATGCTGAGAAGGGAGAGATGAGTAAGAAGGACAAAGACAGTCATCCCATGGTACTTACATTCCAGTTGGCAGAAAAAGGCAGTTGAACAATTCAGACAAACACATGAGATTATTTTAAAGAACAGTAAACATGAATAAACATATTAAATGCTAGTGACTCCCAGGAAGGAGTTTTCTCATGTAGGATGGACAATGGCTTCTTTGATGCCTAAAAGATAAGAAGGAGCTGGTTCTTTAAAGAACCTGGATAACATCTCAAAGCCAGGAGTAAATCCAAGTCCCTGAGTCCAAAATGAACTTAGGTGGGATCAAGGAAGAGAAACAAAGAGTGAGGCTAGAGAGCGCAGAAGGTTATGAGTACTAATGGGCTACACCCCACAAAACCTGCAGGTCAAGGCAATGGCTTGGGTTGCTTTATAAGTGCAGGTGGAAGGCATAAAAATGGGTTAAGCAGAAGAAGACACAATCTCCAATCTCCTTTATCAAAATGTCCCTTCTTATGGTTCACTGTTTCTTAGGTACTGTAACTAAATATTAACCTGGTTATTAATATTAACCCTGTTATTGAATGCCAACCCAAGTTATGGCTTCTGAACAGGTCATATTTAACTTTACAAGCTACCCTCACACCTTCCTGTCAGCTAAATTAATAGAAACAGCTTCATCCAGAATTGCTTTCCTTATACTAAGCCAAAGCATATTTTGCCATCTTTTAACTGTCTTATTTCATTGACTGAAGTTGATGTCTTCATAAATATTTTTTTAAAAAAATCTTCCCAATACGATGGCATTATGCATTTTCTGATAAATGGCCAGCTTGGGTCAAAATTAATCCAACATGGGAAAGTGGTAAGCCATCAATATTTTAACAAATATCATCTCTGGAATTGTGGCATTCCCTCCTATCACTTCTGAATTAATAACATTTTGCTTTATGATCTCTTCACTGGGGGTAGGGCAGAGGTTTATCTACTTAGGAGACATAAAATGTTCATCCTAATTTTTAAGACATACACACACACTGTGGGTCTCCAGAGTGTCATTAAAATGTACTGCATAATCTTTGGAAATTGATTCAAAGAAAACAGATGCCAGTTTTTCTAGATGCAAGGACATTTTTACTCTGCCAAATCTCCTAACACTTTCATTAGAAAACAAATATTTGGCTTTGTAGAAGCTGGTCGATAACCTTGGTGAGAAAAGTGAGAGCTGAACTTTTAATTCCTGAGCCCTGCAAAAGAAGTATTCCCCATCCCTTAGCTCAAATACAACAAGACCCAAACATAGATTAAAATGGGTCAGTGATAAGGACTTCATTTCTCAGTCCTAACTCTAAGCCTTCCATTTTTAGACATGAGGATTCCTCACTATTTAGCTTTAAGAATCACAATTCTACAGGAGATAGAAACCATGTTTACATAGTGTATCTGAAGTCAAGTCCCAGAAATTTTGCAATTTTTTTTGTTGTTGTTGTTGTTTTCTGGCTATCCAAACTAGGCTATAATCAGCCAGAGAGTTCCTAAGCTAGCCTACAAGTTATTTATTTGAAACATAATATGGCCTTAACATGTCTGATTGCTGGTATTTTAAGGAAAAAAGATTATAGAGAGAAAGACAAAGAGAGTGAGGGAAGGAAAGGAGAGGAAAGGAAGGAGGGAGGGAAAAGCAAAGGGGAGGGAGGGAAAAGCAAAGGGGAGGGAGGGAAAAGCAAAGGGGAGGGGATAAAAGAGGAGGGGAGGGGAGGGGAGGAGAGCAGAGGAGATGGGAGGGAAGAGAAGGAAAAGAAAAAGGAAAGAAATGAAGAAGGGAGGGAGAGAGGGAAGGAAAGGTTTAATTAAAATTAAATGAGGAGGAGAAATGCAATTAGTAGTGGAATGTTAGACAGGGATGTCTTGGGCTTTAGAAATTAACATATCCATTCTTTAAAAACGTGTATGCACCTTTTCCTTGACCAGTGAGCAACAGTAACACAGCCTAAGCTTCCCTGTCATAAGGTCTATTTGCTATAATTTAAGCAATACCCATTGTTAGGTATTTTTCTTCCCCCATTTATTCACAATTACAGAAAAACACCATTTTGAGCATCTAGAAAGCCTGCTTTCCACCTGCTTGATTGTCATCAGCCGCTATTCCTGTGCGTGGAATTGCTTGATTAAAGGATCTAAACATTGTAAAAAGGTTTTGATACAAATTGACAAATTACCCTTCGGAAAATTTATGCCAATTTACATCTCTCTAGTGGCTTAGGAATTATTATTATTTTTTTCCCTACACTCTTTCCAACACTGGGTATTCACAGAAATTTTATTTGATTTTTTTTTTTTCCTCTCAGCAATGTCTGCCTACTTTCTATTGGACAGTAGCACTTCAAAGTCCTTTTTGGGAGTTCCCTCTGCCTCATTATACCGGCTTTGTAGGGTTAATTAAGCAGATGGCTTGGTATCACCAAATCAAGGGACTGGCACTTGACCCAAACAAAGCCACTTAGAGGTTTTACGGTGTCCGGTCCGGATCGAACTCAGGAGGGTTCCTGCTGCTGAGGCCCTGCAGAACTGTCCTGGGTCCTGCCCTTTTCAAAGATGGTCTTCAGCCCTTCCCATCAAGCAAAGGGACCCACATATCTTTCTAATGAATTATTTTTTTCACAAGTTACCCAGAACCGATGTTTTTTGCTTATAAACAAATACTCCCACTGATAAGACAGTGACATTGAATAATTTTGTTTTAGAATTTTTTCCAAGTGTATAGAGACTCTGTGTTAAATGAGGTCCTTCAGACAATGAACCAGATTGTTTTAAAAATTAGGACTTTACAGTCTATGGAACATTTCTTAAAACACAACCTCATTAGGACCCTCTGAGAAAGGCAGACAAATGTGAATTCCTCACAAGGATTTTGTAGTTCCATAAACAACTCATTGTCTAAAGTCACAATTTAACAACTACAAAGCAGTATTATCAAAATTCAACATCACTTTAAATTTTGAATACATCCTTTCTTTAAAGAGCACACGCCACCATAACTCTGGAAGCGTTTAATTTAGGGAAGAAATGTTTGCATACTCCAAGTTGCAAAGGACGGCCATAAAGAAGCTCTAAGCACCTCCAAATGAAGCAATTCACTGAATGTGCCTGGTCTCTCGTCATGAAAGAAGAAACCTCAGCAAGCGCACAGTGGAAACATGCCCATGAGTTCTCAGTGTTTATTTCTGTGTCTCTCTCAGGAAGGAAGACAGACTGACAGCTTACTACCATGTCTACTGATCCAAAGCACCTGCTCAGTCGTTGCAGAAGGGTGATTAAGAGCACTGGGCCAAACCCACAGTTCTGGTATATGTTAGTTGTCTGGGTTTGGGTGAAGTCCTTTCATCTTGCTAATGCTCAGTCGTATGGAATGGAGAGAACAAAGACCTTAGACACTAAATAAGAAAGTGTCTACTGAGATGCTAACACTGCACCAGGCATACAATAGGTGGCAGGTAATTGGTAGTTCTTGCAGAATTTTATTTTATTGTTATTATTTTTTTGAGACAGAGTTTCGCTCTTGTCACCCAGGCCGGAATGCAGTAGCACGATCTCAGCTCACTGCAACCTCCCCCTCCCGCGTTCGATCAATTCTCCTGCCTCAGCCTCCTGAGTAGCTGGATTTGCAGGCATGTACCATCACACCTGGAGAATTTTTGTATTTTTAGTACAGATGGGGTTTCGTCATGTTGGCCAGGTTGGTCTCAAACTCCTGACCTCAAGTGATCTTCTCACATTGACCTCCCAGAGTGCTGGGATTACTGGCATGAGTCACTGCACCCGGGCACAATTTCCATCAGAAATGAATACCCTCTGGGTTTTTCCAAGGTGGAGGGCTATATCCCAATGTACAGTATTTCTTCTCCCAAAGGAAGTATTAACTACAATGACAGCGCAACACGATAGTATCACCTGACTATTCTCATTTCATCTGACCCTTTCTGGTGCACAGAGCACTCCCACTCTTCACTCAATCCAGTGTGGTAAGCAGGGCAGGTATTATCAATTCCATTTTAGAGATAAATGACACAGACACTTCCCCCCGTATCTTGACTGCAGAGACGCCTGGCTGGCTTGGCAAGTCAAGCTCTCCACTTTAGACCTGCAGACGGTGGTGGCAACTTCTCATCGAGAAGGGAGAAAGTAGTTAGAATGAAGCGTTTATCTTCTCACAGTCCTTGGAAGCCCACTGAGAAAATATTTCCCCTTTTATTTTCTGACCCCACTAGGTGGTAAGCCAGAAAGAAAAGAAGTGTGTGGTGGAACTCAGGCCAAATGCTATCCCTGCTTTTGCTGGCTCCAGGGAAGAACGGGGCACGTTTGCTACTTCTGCAGGAAGATAGACAGACAGACAGACAGACAGACAGATAGACAGATAAAATTCAAAGAACAGTTACGCTGGGTGGTCCTTAAGACAAATACTAGGACAATGTCAAGAAGCCCCAAGAGCTGGAGGCAGTAAGTGGTCTGAATTTCACCTTCCCAGGATGTTTTCCCAGCACAGGAGCTGCCAGAGCACGATTTTGAATTGGAACCAGACCTACATGACACAGAGAAAACCACACAAAATAACTGACCCTCAGTGTGCCCATTTGTAAAACAGAAACACATTAATTGAAATGACACAGGGTCATCACCTGGCCCCTGACTGGTACACTTTTTCTTTCCCCATGACCCCCAACTTGACACCCACAGAAAGCCTTGAGACTAAGCCACGAATCTCTCACTTTGACCTTTCCCTGGATCGTATATCTTGCAAACTTTTCCCTCCTCAAGTCCGATGAAAACTTTTCTTAACTAACATTTGTTTCTTAAATGGTACACGGTGTTTGGCCCAGACAACCCTCAAGGTAATCAATAAAGCCTTATCAAGTTTATTTAAAAAACCATAGTGCAGGCTATTAATCTTATCCACTTAGACTTCCTAAAAAACAAATCCATATTTTTATCCATTGCAGGAACAGTGATATTTAGGGGTGAAAAGAAACAATAAGAAAATCTACAACCTGGCCGGGCGCGGTGGCTCAAGCCTGTAATCCCAGCACTTTGGGAGGCCGAGGCGGGTGGATCACGAGGTCAGGAGATCGAGACTATCCTGGCTAACATGGTGAAACTCCGTCTCTACTAAAAATCCAAAAAAAAAAAAAAAAAAACTAGCCGGGCGTGGTAGCGGGCACCTGTAGTCCCAGCTACTTGGGAGGCTGAGGTGGGAGAATGGCGTGAACCCGGGGGGCGGAGCTTGCAGTGAGCCGAGATCGCGCCACTGCACTCCAGCCTGGGAGACACAGCGAGACTCTGTCTCAAAAAAAAAAAAAGAAAATCTACAACCTGAATTGGTTGAACAAACACAGACAAGAACTGCACAGAGTCAGTGAGGCATCAAGAACATCATTTAACTCAGTAGGCCTCATGTCTCCTAAATGCAAAATAGCCATCACCACAATTACCATCACCATCATCACCACTATTGACATCTCATTATCATCACCATAAGTATTAAGGCCCCACACTTTATAGGACATTTATTTCTCATACAATCTCTGGTTATGTACTTTTAAGAATTGGAAAATAAAGCAGTAACCGATGAAAGAAAAGCAAAAATAATTTACAACTTGGAAAAATCGTGGCCATGAAGGGATGTGGCAGAAAGTGCAGGAAGATAATTTTGAAACCATCATCGAACACAGGCTTTGTAATCAAGAAGAGAGAACAGGAAAGTGGCCAGTTTATTGTAGCCACTGAGGACTATTTGGGTGGGGGAGTTTGAGGGTCACAGGATTAAACACCCAGGCAAAGTACTCTCTGAAACACAAAGCATTTCTAAATTATCCTTGAATATAAATCCTCAAATCCTCTCCCACTTCGGCAGTGTAGGTGGAGAAGCGCTGCCAAAGAGAAGCCAGCTGGGAGATAGGAGACGCTGGTATCAGAAATGAGAATTCTCTGTTTCTGTTTCCAGCAGAGAAGAAGAAAGAGAGACTTCAGGGAGTAATTAACTGTCATGCCTAAGATTAATTGACGACCCTCCGGTTTTGCCCCAAACACAGATGTATTGGGATCAGGATGCAACCTTGAATACTAAAGGTGAAGGGAGAACAGTTATTTCTGGATTAGAGCAAACTGAATATGCAGAATTGTGCATGATGTCGAAATGCGAGCTGTTCAGCAGGGGAAGGCCATATATCATCACGCCCTTCCATAAAGTGGCTTGTCAGAAGCGAGCTAAGAACCTAAATTAGGAACCAGCCTGCACTGGGAAATGTCTTGGTCACAAGTGGCCCACAACAAGCCAGTCATCTTGGGTCACAACTTTGGACACACCTTCCACCTCCCTATTTGGAATCAGAGGCTAAAAGGAACATTCATTATGTTGGTGTCTACACTAGTAGGAATTTAGGCTCATAGCTTCTGACCTAGCGTGGTACTTTATCTCTGCCCCCAGAGCATATTTGTGGAGGAAAGAGGGTAGTTTTCCCAGGACGATCTCAAGGTGCCAAGACTGGGGCTGTTGTTCAAATGCAACGTTCCCATAACACCCCACTGTGTGCCCGTCCTCCCATAATACCCCACTGTGTGCCCGTCCTCCACACCTGGGCAGGTTTTGTGTTGCAATGTCTCTACTAACTATTGGTGAAATTACTGATTCATATATGCATTTTAATCTAAGTTACCCCAAACCACAATGAGAATGGAGAAAACAACATTTTTCATTTTACTTGCAACTAGCACCACGAATAATTGGTGATATTACTGAAATCTTGACAATCCACAGATTGTCTTCCAGTGCCTTATTCAATAAAAAAGTATTTTTCAATTCCATCAAAGTGTTGGGTTTTATTAACTAGTCACTGTTCATGTACAAAGTGCTAGGGCTATAAAAAATTAACAAGCCTTATGCTTGAGGAGTTTTTCCTCTGAATCAAGAGACATTTTATACATATGAACATAAATTAATCTTAACAACAGGTGCTGTTGAGTGCTACTGTTGAATACTGCTAAGTGTTCCATGATCATCTTTTATTATTCTTACAACTATGTGATAATGGGTTTGAAGCCTATGTCCATTTTACAGATGAAGAAACTGAGGATTAGATAGCAGCCTATCTAAAGTCACACATTTCATAGAAGGCAAAGCTAAAATTTAAAGACAGGAAGTCTCACCTTAGGTTAGGAGATCAAGACCAACCTGGTCAACATGGCAAAATCCCATCTCTACTAAAAATATAAAAATTAGCCAGGCGTGGTGGCACATGCCTGTAATCCCAGCTACTTGGGAGGCTGAGGCAGGAGAATTGCTTGAACCTGGGAGGTGGAAGTTACAGTGAGCTGAGATGGTACCATTGCACTCCAGCCTGGGATATACAGCAAGACTCTGTCCCAAAATATAAAACAAAATAAAAAATAAAACCAGGAAGTCTAAATACAGGGTTCAGGTATTTCAGTACCAGTACCTAAAAAACAATACAGGTTTCATGGACTCATTCCGTCTGGGACAATCAAGGAACATTTTGCAAAGCTGACATTTGAGCTAGGTATTAAAGGATAGAGTTTCCCAAAAGAACAAAGCTGGAGGCATCAGGCTACCTGACTTCAAATTATACTACAAGGCTACAGTAACCAAAACAGCATGGTACTGGTACCAAAACAGAGATACAGACCAATGGAACAGAACAGAG